>NC_091154.1:54204999-54474999 GCF_040958095.1 Procambarus clarkii | reverse complement strand
TTAATCTTACTTTTTCGGTCATATTTAATAATACATATATATATATATATATATATATATATATATATATATATATATATATATATATATATATATATATATATATATATATATATATATATATATATATATACATATATATATATATATATATATATATATATATATATTTATATATATATATATATATTTATATATATATATATATTTATATATATATATATATATATATATATATATATATATATATATATATATATATATATATATATTTATATACTCATGGCTTGAAGAAGGGGACCCATAGCCTCGGAGGAAACCACACATATCGCATTGGAGGGAATGTAGGTCCCCTCCAATACAGTTTCTGTGTTGTTTTCTCCTACCACCCCCTTCCCTTTTTTTTTTTTTTTTTTTTTTTCTTTTTTCCTTTATTGTGTATATAAAGGTTACAAAAAATAAAAGACAAATGCCTAAAGGTTATGGATCTCTTGAAGCTCCTCCGCTTCTGGACAGGAACCGAGGACGCAGCAAGCATTTCCCCTCTGGATCGCCACACTGAGATGCTGAAACAAAAAACTGGAAGCCCTTGGGTCTCTGGTGACGTCAATGAGCTTGGAACCCAATTCCTTGAGAAATCCTAAGGCACTCTTGCCCCAGGAGCCATGCGTCTCAGACGCTATGGGAACAAAGAGGTATTGACCTTCCAGTCGCCTGTACTTGAGTGATTTAGCTGTTGCCCTGTTGTTGGCCGCCCCACCTGCTTGATCAGCTCCGAAGTGTACATAGGTGTCAGCCAGGGTGGATACACATGTGTAGTCCCACACCAACTGTCTACCCTCCTTCCATGAGTATATGGTGATGCCATCAGGGCGAAGTGCGGGGAAATCCGGGTTTTGGACCCCTAGGATGCGAGGTTCTCTCTCCGCTGGGCACCCAGCTGAGACGAGGCTTCTCTTGATGATGTCATTGACCTCGTTGTGTCTTGCATGCCAGCCCTTTGTGCTTCCACAATGCAACCCATGCAGTCCGTATTGGACTGCTTCCACCCTGTTGCAAATACACTTATATTCAGTGTAAATTGGGGCACCAAGGCGGAGGGCCACTGCTACACGAAGGGATTCTGGATCTAGGCGCGTGCCCATTGCTGACATGGGTACTGCCAGGAGGAAGTCTCCTACATGGGGGGCACGCACTGCTCTGAGGCGGGCTTTCTCCTTGTCTGATGTTGCGACGCTGAGCATGGCATCAGCTACTTTTTCCCCTAGAGGGTGGTCCCAGCTGGACTGTTTGTGTTGTTTTGTTGGCTCTATAATGGTTGCTGGGGCTGCAAGAACATCCCACTGATTTGAACATTCAGTGAAAGCAGGATCGTGTATTCCTGCTGAATCTCTCAGGGTTGCAGGTAAAATATCTCTGACGAGGTCGTGCGATGCATGGGAGGAGGAAAGGAAGGCTGGTAGAGCAATTTGGGAGACTGTGCGGACACCAAGGCCGCCGAGTCTTACAGGAAGGGTTGCTTGCTCCCACTGAGTCGTCCAATGGCAGGTTCAGGACTTTCACCAGCATGGACCTCAGAAGGGTGTCATACACATTTAACTTAGGGCTGCTGTAGGCTGGAGAACATCTCAGAAAGTAGGTCAACTTAGGGAGAGACAGGCATCTTGTGAGGAGAAAAATATATATATATATATATATATATATATATATATATATATATATATATATATATATATATATATATATATATATATATATATATATATATATATATGTATATATATATATATGTATATATATATATAGATATATATATAGATATATATATATATATATATATATATATATATATATATATATATATATATATATATATATATATATATATATATATATATACATATAGGAGTCTGATATATAAAGTGGCTAACGTATAACACTTAGTGGACCAGCTGGAGGCTTACGGCCCGCACAGCATTATCTATTAAAAAATAAAAAAAATATGTTTATACTTTCATGAACAGTTGACCAAACCACACACACGAAAGTGAAGGACGACGACGTTTCTGTCCGTCCTGGACCATTCTCAAGTCGATTGTGAGTACTCAGGGAAGTAGTACTGAACACTACATGAACAGTGTTTCGCTCTTCTTGTTTTCGTGTCGCACCTCTCTAAATGCTTCACCTGTATAATTTAAATACAAATAACTGCCAACGGAATCAAGCCACTCCACCTAACTTAACCCATCCTGGACCGAATTATGCACAGAATTAAAATATACATTAACATTAACCCTGCAACAGAAATATTGTTGCACCACCTCCAGCTCAGTTTACCCTGTGTAGCTGTAGTAATCTCCTGTGTAGCTGTAGTAATCTCCTGTGTAGCTGTAGTAATCTCCTGTGTAGCTGTAGTAATCTCCTGTGTAGCTGTAGTAATCTCCTGTGTAGCTGTAGTAATCTCCTGTGTAGCTGTAGTAATCTCCTGTGTAGCTGTAGTAATCTCCTGTGTAGCTGTAGTAATCTCCTGTGTAGCTGTAGTAATCTTCTGTGTAGCTGTAGTAATCTCCTGTGTAGCTGTAGTAATCTTCTGTGTAGCTGTAGTAATCTTCTGTGTAGCTGTAGTAATCTTCTGTGTAGCTGTAGTAATCTCCTGTGTAACTGTAGTAATCTCCTGTGTAGCTGTAGTAATCTTCTGTGTAGCTGTAGTAATCTCCTGTGTAGCTGTAGTAATCTCCTGTGTAACTGTAGTAATCTCCTGTGTAGCTGTAGTAATCTTCTGTGTAGCTGTAGTAATCTCCTGTGTAGCTGTAGTAATCTCCTGTGTAGCTGTAGTAATGACCTGTGTAGCTGTAGTAATCTCCTGTGTAGCTGTAGTAATCTTCTGTGTAGCTGTAGTAATCTTCTGTGTAGCTGTAGTAATCTTCTGTGTATCTGTAGTAATGACCTGTGTAGCTGTAGTAATCTCCTGTGTAGCTGTAGTAATCTTCTGTGTAGCTGTAGTAATCTCCTGTGTAGCTGTAGTAATCTCCTGTGTAGCTGTAGTAATGACCTGTGTAGCTGTAGTAATCTCCTGTGTAGCTGTAGTAATCTTCTGTGTAGCTGTAGTAATCTTCTGTGTAGCTGTAGTAATCTTTTGTGTATCTGTAGTAATGACCTGTGTAGCTGTACTAATCTCCTGTGTAGCTGTAGTAATGACCTGTGTAGCTGTAGTAATCTCCTGTGTAGCTGTAGTAATCTTCTGTGTAGCTGTAGTAATCTTCTGTGTAGCTGTAGTAATCTCCCGTGTAGCTGTAGTAATCTCCTGTGTAGCTGTAGTAATCTCCTGTGTAGCTGTAGTAATCTCCTGTGTAGCTGTAGTAATCTTCTGTGTAGCTGTAGTAATCTTCTGTGTAGCTGTAGTAATCTCCTGTGTAGCTGTAGTAATCTTCTGTGTAGCTGTAGTAATCTTCTGTGTAGCTGTAGTAATCTCCTGTGTAGCTGTAGTAATCTCCTGTGTAGTTGTAGTAATCTCCTGTGTAGCTGTAGTAATCTTCTGTGTAGCTGTAGTAATCTTCTGTGTATCTGTAGTAATGGCCTGTGTAGCTGTAGTAATCTCCTGTGTAGCTGTAGTAATGACCTGTGTAGCTGTAGTAATCTCCTGTGTAGCTGTAGTAATCTTCTGTGTAGCTGTAGTAATCTTCTGTGTAGCTGTAGTAATCTCCTGTGTAGCTGTAGTAATCTCCTGTGTAGCTGTAGTAATCTCCTGTGTAGCTGTAGTAATCTCCTGTGTAGCTGTAGTAATCTTCTGTGTAGCTGTAGTAATCTTCTGTGTAGCTGTAATAATCTCCTGTGTAGCTGTAGTAATCTTCTGTGTAGCTGTAGTAATCTTCTGTGTTGCTGTAGTAATCTCCTGTGTAGCTGTAGTAATCTCCTGTGTAGCTGTAGTAATCTCCTGTGTAGCTGTAGTAATCTCCTGTGTAGCTGTAGTAATCTCCTATGTAGCTGTAGTAATCTCCTGTGTAGCTGTAGTAATCTCCTGTGTAGCTGTAGTAATCTCCTGTGTAGCTGTAGTAATCTTCTGTGTAGCTGTAGTAATGACCTGTGTAGCTGTAGTAATGACCTGTGTAGCTGTAGTAATCTTCTGTGTAGCTGTAGTAATGACCTGTGTAGCTGTAGTAATCTTCTGTGTAGCTGTAGTAATCTCCTGTGTAGCTGTAGTAATCTTCTGTGTAGCTGTAGTAATCTCCTGTGTAGCTGTAGTAATCTCCTGTGTAGCTGTAGTAATCTCCTGTGTAGCTGTAGTAATCTCCTATGTAGCTGTAGTAATCTCCTGTGTAGCTGTAGTAATCTTCTGTGTAGCTGTAGTAATCTTCTGTGTAGCTGTAGTAATCTTCTGTGTAGCTGTAGTAATCTTCTTTGTAGCTGTAGTAATCTTCTGTGTAGCTGTAGCTACAGGGCTACACCACCTCTTGCTCAGTTCACCATGTGTGTAGCTGTAGTAATGACCTGTGTAGCTGTAGCAACAGTGCTACACCACCTCATGATCAGTTCACCATGTGTGTAGCTGTAGTAATGACCTGTGTAGCTGTAGTAACAGGGCTACACCACCTCCCGCACCTTTAACTCTGTCTGCCTTTACAACTTCATGATATCCTGATGAAAAATCCTTCTTAAAAGTCCTTTCCGTAATTGCTATCGTGTTCAGTTGGTTTGCTATTCATTCCTACAACTGTTCCACCTTTATTTGTATTCCGTGTGTATGTTTGAAAATTATATTAAGTCAAGAACAGTGTCAGAGTAAGAGAAAGTGTATGCGTGCCAGTGTATGTCAGAAACAATTTGTCAGCGACAGTGTATGTCTTAGTGCATTCCCTAGGCAGTGTCTGTCTGTCAGTGTATGTCAGGGGGAAAGTGTATGACAGTCAGTTTATGACAGTCATTGTATGTCAGACTCAGTGTATATCAGGGGCAATGAATGTCAGAGACAGTGCATATCAGAGACAGTGTATGTCAGAGACAGTGCATGTAAGACACAGTGTATGTCAGAGACAGTGCATATCAGAGACAGTGTATGTCAGAGACAGTGCATATCAGAGACAATGTATATCAGAGACAGTGCATGTTAGACGCAGTGTAAAACAGCGATAATGTATATCAGAGGCAGTGTATATCAGTCGCAGTGTATCTCATGGGCAGTGTATGTCAGAGAGGAACACTGTGAAGAAGAAGAGTTTGTGCAACAAGGAACACTGTAAAATAAGAGAGAGTGTGAAGGAAGAAACACTCTGAAGTAGAAGAAAATGTGAAGCAAGAAACACTGTCGAGTAAGAGAGATTGTGAAGCAGGGAACACTCTGAAGTAGGATAGATTGTGAAGCAAGAAACACTGTGAATTATGACATATTGTGAAGCAAGGAAAACTGTGAAGAGGGATAGATTGTGAAGCAAGGAAAACTGTGAAGAGGGATAGATTGTGAAGCAAGGGACACTGTCAAGTAAGAGAGAATGTAAAGCAACTAACTCTGTGAAGTAGCAGAAAATGTAAAGCAGGGAACACTGTGAAGCTGAATACATTTTTAAGTAAGAAACATGTTGAAGCCGAAGAGATTGTAAAGCAAGGAACTTTGTGAAAAAGGAGAGTTTGTGAAACAAGGAACACTGTCAGGTAAGAGAGAGAATGTGAAGCAACTAACCTCTGTCAAGTGGCAGAGAATATGAAGCAAGGAACACTGTGAAGAAGAAAAGATTGTGAAGTAAAGAACACTGTCAAATGAGAGATATTGTTAAGCAAGGAACACTGTGAAGTAGAAGAAAATGCGAAGCATGGAACAGTGTAAAGTAGAATGTGAAGGAAGGAACACTGTGAAATAAGAGAGAATGTGAAGCAAGGATCTCTTTGAAGTAGGAGAGATTGTGATGCAAGAAACACCTTATGAAGCAGGATAGATTGTGAAGCAAGGAACACTTTGAAGTACGATAGATTGTGAAGCAAGAAACACTTTGAAGTACGATAGATTGTGAAGCAAGGAACACTTTGAAGTACGATAGAAAATGAAGCAAGGAAAACTGTGAATTAGGATAGGAAGTGAAGCAAAGAACACTGTGAAGAAGGAGAGATTGTGATGCAAAGAACACTGTTAAATAAGAGAGAGTGTTAAGCAAGGAACACTGTGAAGTAGGAGAAATGTGAACCAAGAAACACTGTGAATAGAAGAGATTGTAAATCAAGGAATACTCTGAAGTAGGAGAGATTGAGATGCAAGGAACACCCTTTGAAGTTGGATAGATTAAAGCAAGGAACACTGTGAATTTCGATAGATTGCGAAGAAAGCAACTTTCTGATCTTGGATAGATTGTGAAACAAGGAACACACTGAAGAAGAATAGTTTGTGAAGATAGGAACACTCAGAAAAAGGATATATTGTGAAGCAAGGAACACTGTGAAGTAGCATAGATTGGGAAGCAAAGAACACTGTGAAGTAAAACAGACTGTAAAGCAAGGAACACTGTGAATTAGGATAAAAAGTGAAGCAAGGAACACTGTGAATTAGGATAGAAAGTGAAGCAAGGAACACTGTGAAGTAGAATAGATTGTAAAGCAAGGAACACTGTGAAGTAGGATAGATTTTTAAGACAGCAACACTCTTAAGTAACATAGACTGTGAAACAAGGAACACTCTGAAAAAGGGTAGATTGTGAAGCAAGGAACACTGAGAAGTAGGAAAGATGGTGAAGCAAAGAACACTGTGAATGAGGATAGATTGTGAAGTAAGGAACACTGTGAAGTGGGATAGACTTTGAAGAAAGCAACACGCTGAAGTCGGATTGATTGTCAAGCAAGGAAAACTCTGAAGAGGGATAGATTGTGAAGCAAGGAACACTGTGAATTAGGAGAGATTGTTAAGCAAGGAACACTGCCAAGTAAGAGAGAATGTAGAGCAACTAACTCTGTGAAGCAGCGGAAAATGTGAAGCAAGGAACTCTGTGAACCTAAATAGATTATTAAGCAAGAAACATTTTGAAGCAGAAGAGATTTTGAAGCAAGGAACATTGTGAAAAGGGAAAGTTTGTGAAACAAGAGACACTGTCAAGTAAGAGAGATTGTGAAAAAAGGAACACTAAAATAAGAGAGATTTGAAGCAAGAACACTTAAAGTAGGAAAAAATGTGAAGCAAGGTACACTGTGAAGAAAAATAGATTGTGAAAAAACTGACTCTCTAAAAAAGGATAGATTGTGAAGCAATTAACACTCAGAAGAAGGATAGATTGTGAAGCAAGGAACACTGTGAAGTAGGATAGATTTTGAAGCAAGGAACACTGTGAAGTAGAATAGATTGGGAAGCAAGGAACACTGTGAATTAGGAAGGACAGCGAAGCTGTGAAATTGGATAGATTGTGAAGCAAGGATCACTCTGAAAAAGGATAGATTGTGAAGCAGGGAATTCTCTGAAGAAGGATGGATTGTGACGCAAGCAACACTGTGAAGTAGAAGAGATTATGAAACAAGGAACACTGTCAAGTAAGAGAGATTGTGAAGCAAGGAACACTGTGAAGTAGGATAGATAGTGAAGCAAGAAACACTGTGAATTAGGATAGATTGTGAAGCAATGAACACTTTGAAAAAGGATAAAATGTGAAGGTGGGAGTTTTTGAAATAGGACAGAATGTGAAGCTAGGAACACTGTGAAATAGGAGAGATTGTGAAGCAAGGAATACTGAATTTGGAGAGAATGTGAAGCAAGGAACACTGTGGAGAAGGTTAGATTGTGAAGCAAGGGACACTGTGAATAAAGAAAGAATGTGAAGTAATGAACACTGTCAAGTAAGAAATATTAAGAAGCAAGGAACTCTATGAAGTAGGAGAGAGGAACGTTGTGAAGAAGGAGAGAATGTGAAGAAAAGAACACTGTGAAGTTAGAGGGAATGTGAGGCAAGGAACACTGTGAAGTAGGAGAGATTGTGAAGCAAAGAACACTGTAAATTAGTATAGATTGTGTAGCAAGGAACAGTCTGAAGTAGGATAGATTGCGAAGCAAGGCACACTGTGAAGTTGGAGAGATTGTTAAGTAGGATAGATTGTGAACCAAGGAACACTGTGAATTAGGTTTGATTATGAAGCAAGGAACTGTCTGATCTTGGATAGATTGTGAAACAAGGAACACTCTAAAGAAGGATAGATTGTGAAGCAAGGAACACTCAGAAGAAAGAAAGATTTTGAAGCAAGGAACACTGTGAAGTAGAATAGATTGCGAAGCTTAATTCAATACTGTGAATTAAGAAAGACAGCGAAGCTGTGAAGTAGGATAGATTGTGAAGAAAGCAACACTCTTAAGTTGGATAGATTGTGAAGCAGGGATGGATTAATGGGATGGATGGATGGATGGATGGATTGCATCCTTCTTCTCTGAAGAAGGATGGATTATGAAGCAAGCAACACTGAAGTAGAAGAGATTGTGAAGCAACTATGTGAATTAGCAGAGAATGTTAACCAAGGAACACTGTGAAGCTGAATAGTTTTTTAAGCAAGAAACATGTTTAAGCGGAAGAGATTGTGAAGCAAGGAACATTGTGAAAAAGCAGAATTTGTGAAACAAGGAACACTGTCAAGTAAGAGAGATTCTGAAGCAAGGAACACTGTGAAGTAGGATAGATAGTGAAGCAAGAAACACTGTGAAGTAGGATAGATAGTGAAGCAAGAAACACTGTGAATGAGGATAGATTGTGAAGCAATGAACACTCTGAAAAAGGATAAAATGTGAAGGTGGGATTATTTAAAATAGGACAGAATGTGAAGCTAGGAACACTGTGAAATAGGAGAGATTGTGAAGCAAGGAATACTGAAGTTGGTAATAATGTGAAGCAAGGAACACTGTGGAGAAGAATAGATTGGGAAACAAGGGACATATCACGGAGGGTGTGTTACTGATGTTATCAGCCGTGATACGTTTTTGTTGTCATAGCGAGCTAGTGAGAGCTTGGTGGTGGTGGTCCTTACCAGGTTGTCTAGGGAGTATGAGTAAGGGGAAACAGCCTAGTACACGTCACAAATTTATACGTACAAGTCACAGAATTACATTTAACAAGGCGTTTTCCTTACAACATAAAATCACTATGTATTATAACTCAAGTGGCTCTGACCACCCCACGGCTCACTGTCCCATACCTGGTGTCATGCACCCAGCCACAAACCACTATCATCCAACGACACATATATTTTTGCCTCTAGGAAACCTGGACTCTTATAAAACCTCTCCAACTTCTGCAATATTACTCTACCCAATCTTGCAACCCTGGATATAGAGAAGGATAGGCTTAGCTGACTGAACGGCCGGAGAAAACCCCTCAAATAGCAGGAACGGTCGGCAGCGCTACACCTCCCCCTCCAGTCAAGATGGCGTCCACCTCTCTTGCCTCATCGCCCCTTAATACTCTACTCATTACATATGCTATCAAACACATTAATGATTTTATTTACTGTATTCCCCCATGCATACATTTTTATAGAGTCTATTTTTCCCTTACATAGTAAAGCTATTCAAGTTCACATTATTTCTGATGATCTCCAGCTGAGAAGGCACTACTTTACTGGGCGGAGTAATAATGATGACTCGCGGCCTCTCTGATCTCATCTGGGGATTTATATTAATATACACTCTCCCTGTGTCCACCAACACTTTTCATCCTAAACCCACTTCCACAGGAGGTAAGGTTCGTAACAGGACACTGTGAATAAAGAAAGAATGTGAAACAATGAACACTGTCAAGTAAGATATATTAAGAAGCAAGGAACTCTGTGAAGTAGGAGAGAGGAACGTAGTGAGGAAGGAGAGAATGTGAAGAAAGGAACACTGTGAAGTTAGAGGAAATGTAAAGCAAGGAACACTGTGATGCAAAAGAGATTGTGAAGCAAGGAACACAGTGAACCAGAAATTGTGAAGCAAGGAACACTGTGAAGTAGGAAAGAATGTAACGCAAGGAACATTGTGAAGCTGGAGAGATTGTGAAGCAAGGGACACTGTGAGGTAAGAGATAATGATAAGCACGGAACATTGTGATGTAGAAGAGAACGTGAAGCAAGAAACGCTGTGAAGAAGGAGAGATTTTGATAAAAGGTACACTGGTAAGCAGTAGAGATTGTGAAGCAAAGATCACTTTGAAGTAGAAGAGATTTTGAAGCAAGGAACACTGTGAAGTTGGATAAATTGTGATGCAAAGAAAACTGTAGTAAAAATGATTCAGATGCAATGACACTATGAAGCAGGATAGATTGTGATGCAAGGAACACCCTCTGAAGTAGGATAGATATTGAAGCAAGGAACACTGTGAAGTAGGATAGTTTGTGAAGTAAGAACACTGTGAAGTAGGATAGATTGTGAAGAAAGCATCTCACTGATCTTGGATAGATTGTGAAACAAAGAACACCTTGAAGAAGGATAGATTGTGAAGGAAGGAACACTCAGAAGAAAGAATATATTGTGAAGTATGGAACACTGTGAGTAGGATAGATTGTGAAGCAAGAAACACTGTTAAGTAGAATAGATTATGCAGTAAGGAACACTGTGAATTAGGATAGACAGTGAAGGAAGGAACTCTGTGAAGTAGGATAGATTGTGAAGAAAGCAACACTCTTAAGTAGGATAGATTGTGAAGAAAGCAACTCTCTGATCTTGGATAGATTGTGAAACAAGGTACACCCTGCAGAAGGATACATTGTGAAGCAAGGAACACTCAAAAAAAGGGTACATTGTGAAGAAAGGAACACTGTGAAGAGATATTGAAACAAGGAACATTGTGAAGAAAGGAACACTGTGAAGAGATATTGAAACAAGGAACAATGTGAAGTAGAATAGATTGTGATGCAAAGAACACTGTGATTTACGATAGATTGTCAAGAAAGCAAAACTCTTAAGCAGGGTAGATTGTGAAGCAAGGAACTTTCTGAAAAAGGATAGATTGTGAAACATGGTACACTCTGAAGAAGGATTGATTGTGAAGCAAGGAACACTCTGAATACGGAATGATTGTGATGCAAGGAACACTGTGAAGTTGGGGAGATGGTAAAGCAAAGAACACTCTGAATTAGGATACATTGTGAAGCAAAGAACACAATGAAGTAAGATAGATTGTGAAGCAAGGATCACTGTGAAGTAGGATGGATTGTGAAGGAAGGTACACTGTGAAGGAGAAAATGTGAAGCAAGGAACACTCTTAAATCGGATAAAATGTGATGCAAGGAATACTGAAGTTGGAGAGAATGTGATGCAAGGAACACTGTGAAGAAGGAAAGAATGTGAAGCAAGGGACAGTGTGAATAAAGAGAGAACGTGAAGCTATGAACACTGTCAAGTAAGAGATATTAAGAAGCAAGGAACTCTGTGAAGTAGGAGAGAGGAATGTTGTGAAGGAGAGAATGTGAAAAAAGGAAGACTGCAAAGTTAAAGAGAATGTGAAGCAAGGAACGCTGCGAAGCAAAAGAGGTTGTCAAGCAAGGAACACTGTGAAACAGAAAGTGTAGAGCAAGGAACACTGTAAAGTAGGAGAGATTGTGAAGCAAGGAACACTGTAAAGTAGAAAAGAATGTGAAGTTAGGAACCTTATGAAGTTGGAGAGAATATAGAGCAAGAAACAGTGTGAATTAGAATAGAATGTGAAGCAAGGAACACTGTGAAGGAGGAGAAATTGGGAAGCAAGCAACACTGTCAGGTAAGAGAGAATGTGAAGCAAACTAATTCTCTTAAGTAGCAGAGAATGTGAAACAGGTAACATTGTGAAGAAGGAGAGATTGTGTAGCAAAGAACACTGTCAATTATGAGAAATTGTGAAGCAAGGAACACAGTGAATAGGAGAGATTGTAAATCAATGAACGTTGTAAAGAAGGAAAGAATGTGACGCAAGAAACACTGTGAAGCTGGAGAGATTGTGAAGCAAGGGACACTGTGAAGCATATGAAACTGTGAAGCAAAGAACACTGTGAGGTAAGAGAGAATGTGAAGCACGGAACATTGTGAAGCAGAAGAGAACGTGAAGCAAGAAACACTGTGAAGAAGGAGAGATTTTGATGCAAGGCACACTGGAAAGTAGGAGAGATTGTGAAGCAAAGATCACTTTGAAGTAGGATAGATTGTGAAGCATGGAACACTCTGAAAAAGGATCGATTGTGAACCAGAGGAATGCTCTGAAGAAGGATAGATTGTGAAGCAAGCAACATTGTGAAGTAGGAGAAATTGTGATGCAAGGAATACTGTCAAATAAGAGAAGACGTGAAGCAACTAACTCTGTAAAGTAGCAGAGAATGTGAAGTAAAGAACACTTTGAAGTAGGAGAGATTGTGACGCAAGGAGCACTATGAAGTAGGATAGATTGTGAAGAAAGCAACTCTCTGATCTTGGATAGATTGTGAAACAAGGAACACTCTGAAGAAGGATACCGTGTGAAGCAAGGAACACTGTTAATGAGTATTGATTGTGAAGCAAGGAACACTGTGAAGTCTGATAGATTTCGAAGAAAGCAACACTCTGAAGTAGGATAGACTGTGAAGCAAGGAAAACTCTAAAGAAGGATGGATTGTGAAGCAAGGAACACTGTCAAGTAAGAGGGAACGTGAAGCAACTAACTCTGTTAAGTAGCAGAGAATGTGAAGGAAGGAACACTGTGAAGTAGCAGAGAATGTGAAGGAAGGAACACTGAAGTAGCAGAGAATGTGAAGGAAGGAACACTGTGAATCTGAATAGATTTTTAAGCAAGAAACATATTTAAGCCAAAGAGATTGTGAAGCAAAGAGCAATCCTTTTAGAAAGGAAGTCAGCATAAGTGTTTAGAAAAGGCTTCAGCACGGGTACCTACAAAAAGAGACAGAATATGCGTTTAGAAAAGGAGTAAGCGCATGTGCTTTGAAAGGAAGTCAACATATGTGTTTAGATAGCGAGTCGTCACATGCGTTTAGAACGGGAGTCAGCACATTTGTTTTGAAAGAGAGTCAGCATATGTGTTTAGAAATTGAGTCAGAAAATGTGTTTAGAACGGGAGTCAGCACATTTGTTTTGAAAGGGAGTCATCATATGTTTTTAGGAATATAAGTCATCATGTGTGTTTAGAAACGGAGTTAGCACATGGGTTGTAAAAGGGAGTCAGCAAATGTGATTAGAAAGGAAGTCAGTACGTGTGCTTAGAAAGGTGTTAGCCCATGTGCTTAGAAAGAGAGTCAGCATATGTGTAAGAAAGAAAGTCAGAATTTGTGTTTAAAAAGGGAGTCAGCACATGTGCCTAGAAAGGAAGTCAGCACAAGTGCTTAAAAAAACAGTCAGCAGATGTGTTTAGAAAGGAAGTCAGCACATGCGTTTAGAAAGGGAAGCAGCACATGTGTGTAGAAAAGGAGTGAGGACGTGTGCTTACAAAAAGAGAATACATATGTGTTTAGAAATGGAGTCAGCACATGTGTTTAGGAAGGGAGTCAGTACATCTGCTTATAAAGATAGTTTTGCATATATACTTATAAAGGGAGTCAGCACATGTGCCAAGAAAGGCAGTCAGCACATTTGCTTAGAAAGGGAGTGACTATATGTGCATAGAAACGGAGTCAGCACATGTGCTTAGAAAGGAAGTCAGCACGTGTGTTAACAAAGGGAGATATCACATGTCCTTTAAAAGGGAGTTAGCAAATGTTGTTAGAAATGGAGTCAGCTTATGAGTTTAGAAAGAGAGTAAGCACATGTGCTTAGAGAGGTAGTTAGCACATGCTTTGTGAAAGTGTGTCAGCACATGTGCTTAGAAAGGTGTTAGCACATGTCCTTAGAAAGGAAGTCAGCATATGTTTTTTTGAAAGGAAGTCTCCAAATGTGTTTAAAAGGGAGTCAGCATATGTGCGTTGTTTGGGAGTCAGCATATGTGCGTTGTTTGGGAGTCAGCATATGTGTGTTGTTTGGGAGTCAGCATATGAGTTTAGAGAGAGAAATGGCACATGTGTTAAAAGAGTCAGTACATGTGCATGGAGGGTGAATCAGCACATGTTCTTAGAAAGGAAGATAGCATATGAGTTTTTAAGGGGAGTCTACACATATGCTTAGAAAGGGAGTCAGCACATGTGCTTATAAAACGAGTCAGCATAAGTTTTTAGAAAAGAAGTCAGAATATGTGTTTAGAACGTGAGTCAGCACAAGTGCATTGAAAGAAAGTCAGCATATGTAGTTAGAAACGGTGTCAGCACATTTGTTTAGAAATAGAGTCAGAATATGTGTTTAGAAAGAGAGTCAGCACATGAGTTTTGAAAGAGTCAGCATATATGTTGTGAAAGGGGAGTCAGCATATGTGTTTAGAAACGGTTTCATCACACATATTTTGAAATGGAGTCAGCACATGTGCTCAGAAAAGGAGTCAGCAAAGTGCTTAGATAGGGAGTCAGCTTACGTGCTTAGAAAGGGAGTCAGCGCATGTGTTTAGAAAAGGAGTCAGCAAAGTGCTTAGATAGGGAGTCAGCACATATGCTTAGAAAGGGAGTCAGCACATGTGCTTATAAAACGTGTCAGCATAAGTTTTTAGAAAAGAAGTCAGCATACGTGCTTAGAAAGGGAGTCAGCACATGTGCTTAGAAAAGGAGTCAGCAAAGTGCTTAGATAGGGAGTCAGCATACGTGCTTAGAAAGGGAGTCAGCACATGTGCTTAGAAAGGTAGTTAGCATATGTGCTTTGAAAGGGTGTGAGCATATGAGTTTAGAAAAGAAGTCAGCACATCATCTTAAAAAGGGAGAAGTCAGGACATATGCTGACTCCCTTTTTAGATGATTAGAAAATGAGTCAGCACTTCATCTTAGAAAAGGAGTCGGCATATGAGTGTAGAGAAAGAGAGAGCACATGTGTTTAGAATGGAAATCAACATATGTGTTTAAAAAGCGAGTCATCACATGTGTTTAGAAAGAAAGTCTACACATGTGCTTAGAATGTTAGTCAGCATGTGTGTTTAGAAAGGGATTCAGTTTATGTGTTTAGAGAGTCACATGTGTTTTGATAGGGAGTCAGCACATGTGTTTAAAAACGGAATCAGCACATGTGTTGTAAAAAGGAGTCAGCACATGTGCTTAAAAAGGGAGTGTCTGCACATTTACTTTGAAAGGTAGTCAGCATAAGTGTTTAGAAAAAAATCAACATATGTGTTTAGAAAGAGAGTCTGTATATGTGCTTGGAAAGGGAGTCAGCATCAGTGTTTAGAAACGGAGTCAGTACGTGTATAGGGATAGTGAGTCAGTACATGTATAGGGATAGTGAGTCAGTACATGTATAGGGATAGTGAGTCAGTACATGTATAGGGATAGTGAGTCAGCACATGTCCTTAACAAGGGTGTTTAGGAAGGAAGTCAGCACATGTACTTAAAAATAGAGTCAGCACATGTACTTAAAAAGAGAGTCAGCATATGTGCTTAGAAATGGAGTCAGCATAAGTGATTAGAAAAAAAATCAGCTAATGTGTTTAGAAAGAGTCAGTACATGTGCTTAGAAAGATAGTCAGCACACTAGACACATATGCTGACTCTCTTTCTAAACACATGTGCTGACTCATTTTCTAATCACATATACTGACTCTTTATAAGCACATTGACTGATTCTCTTCCTGTACACATGTGCCGACTTCCTTTCTAAACACATATGCTGACTCCCTTTCTAAACACATGTGCTGACTTTCTTTGAAAGCACATATGCTGACTCACTTTCTAAACACATATTCTAACTCCCTTTTAAACATTATATACTGACTTTCATTCTAAGCGCATGTGCTGATTCCATTTCTAAACACATGTGCCTTCTCTTTTTGTAAGCACATATGCTGACTTCCTTTCTAAACATATGCTGACTCCCTTTCTAAACACATGTGCAGACTCCCTTTGAAACATTATGTTCTGAGTCCCTTTCTAACCTCATGTGCTGACTCCTTTCTAAACATATTTGCTGACTCAATTTCCAAGCATACGTGCTGACTCCCTTTTCATGCAAATTTACTGAATCTCTTGCTAAGCACATGTGCTGACTCTCTTTCTAAACTCATATGCTGACTCCCTTTCTATGCACATTTGCTGACTCTTTTTCTAAACACATATGCTCACTCCCTTTCTAAAAACATTTGCTGACTCCCTTTCTAAGCACATGCGATGACTTCCTTTCTAGGCACCTGTGCTGACTCACTTTCTAAACACATGTGATGACTCCTTATCTAAACACATCTGTTGACTCTCTTTCTAAACACATGTGCTGGCTCCTTTTCTAAACACATACGCTGACTCTCTTTCTAAGCACAGTGATTTAGCACATGTACTTAGAAAGGAAGTCAGCAAATGTGCTTAGAAAGGAAGTCAGCAAATGTGCTTAGAAAGGAAGTCAGCAAATGTGCTTAGAAAATGAGTTAGCACATCGTCTTAGAAAGGGAATCAGCATATGAGTTTAGAAAGAGAGTCAGGACGTGTTTTTAGAAAGAGAGTCATCACATGAGTTTATATATGGAGTCAACACATATGTTTAGAAAGGGAATCATCACATGTAATTAGAAAAGGAGTCAGTACATGTGTTTAGAAAGAGAGTTAGCAAATATATATGTAAAATATGATCCTTGACACTGTTTCAGTAAGACCAAAACGATGATATTTTTCTGATTGTAAATAATATTTTCTGATTGCTTACGCCTCCAGAGTTCAGAAAATTGTTTTTTTTTCCTTAAAATTTGCTCCGACCTTTATCTAATAAATTTTAGGAAGACGTCTTGCCGGGATCTGAAGGTCCCTAAAGTTTCTTGGTCCCTACTCACCTAAAGTTTTGGAGACTTATGTAATAAAGTCATATGTCGGCAGCCTTCAGCTTACTACAAGACGTCCTGTCTAAGCGGCCTAGGAAAAGATCAAAGCAAAGTTTGAAAAGAATAATAACCATTTTCAATACTCTAAGGCATGAGCGATCAGGCAATACACTTGCAAGGGACACAAAATACCTATTTCTTACATAGTCCTGGGGTTCGTATCCTGGCCGGGGAGGATTTACTGGGCGCAAATCCTTGACTGTAGCCTCTGTTTAACTCAACAGTAAAATGGGTACTTGCTTGTAAAAACGAATCTTCGTGGGGGTCGTATTCCAGGGACCTGCCCGAAACGCTACGTGTACTAGTGGCTGTACAAGAATGTAACAACTCTTGTATATATTGTGACGATAATCTCTTTCTAGAGAAATTGAGCCTGCTCTTCCCTACTTCAAGTTACGTCCAGTTAACAAGTATAAGATGCTACATTCAAGATATGTCACCAGTAGCACAAAACGTTTTGACCAGGAGGCAAAACGTACCCAAGATCCCCCCTACTCCACACACCCTCCACGCCGGCTTGTCGTCAAACCAGCAAACTACTCATTCCAGCCTGCCTGCTCCTGATTGGTGACTCGCCGACCGCGCACCTGCACCCTGCACCTCCGCGCCATCTACCTGAATCGACGTCTGAGCCTGACCAGCTATCAACTTCAGAATATTCTTTGTGCTCTTAGAGTTGACATCTCTCTCTGGCATACTAAGCTCACTGGCTTGTATACGAAGGGAGGTTTCAGCCATAGCCGATATTCTCAGCACCATTTTACTATTTCACCTATATACTATTGTGTCTCACATTGTCTTTGCATTTATCTTTGTTATTTAATTGTACTTTTAATTCCCCCGAGATTTGTCTTTATTTTCATTTATGTTTAAAGTAAATATATTAAAGTTTCATTGTTCATACTTTGTGTTTTACGTGTTCCTCCCTCTCACTTACCACAGACAACAGGCAAGCAGTCTATCTTTTTGTTTTATGTGTGACCAGGCAATGACACCTGCCATTGGAGGACTGCCGAACATCAATACTCCAACACTTTCCCGTCACAATATCTAAAAAAAAAATAGTGTATTGAAACCCGCCAAACACACAACGAAGGTTGTTGTTGCACCGTTCGAACAATTGTAACACCTATCAAGTTGTAACATCTTCTAACACGATGTAACCACCTTCTAACACAATGTAACTACCTTCTAACACAATGTAACTACCTTCTAACACGATGTAACCACCTTCTAACACGATGTAACTACCTTCTAACACGATGTAACCACCTTCTAACACGATGTAACTACCTTCTAACACGATGTAACCACCTTCTAACACGATGTAACTACCTTCTAACACGATGTAACCACCTTCTAACACGATGTAACTACCTTCTAACACGATGTAACCACCTTCTAACACGATGTAACTACCTTCTAACACGATGTAACCACCTTCTAACACGATGTAACTACCTTCTAACACGATGTAACCACCTTCTAACACGATGTAACTACCTTCTAACACGATGTAACCACCTTCTAACACGATGTAACTACCTTCTAACACGATGTAACCACCTTCTAACACGATGTAACTACCTTCTAACACGATGTAACCACCTTCTAACACGATGTAACCACCTTCTAACACGATGTAACTACCTTCTAACACGATGTAACCACCTTCTAACACGATGTAACCACCTTCTAACACGATGTAACCACCTTCTAATACAATGTAACCACCTTCTAACACGATGTAACCACCTTCTAACACAATGTAACCACCTTCCAACACGATGTAACCACCTTCTAACACAATGTAACCACCTTCTAACTCGATGTAACCACCTTCTAACACGATGTAACCACCTTCTGACACAATGTAACCACCTTCTAACACGATGTAACTACCTTCTAACACGATGTAACCACCTTCTAACACGATGTAACCACCTTCTAACACAATGTAACCACCTTCTAACACGATGTAACCACCTTCTAACACAATGTAACCACCTTCTAACACGATGTAACTACCTTCTAACACAATGTAACCACCTTCTAACTCGATGTAACCACCTTCTAACACAATGTAACCACCTTCTAACACGATGTAACCACCTTCTAACACAATGTAACCACCTTCTAACTCGATGTAACCACCTTCTAACACGATGTAACTACCTTCTAACTCGATGTAACTACCTTCTAACACGATGTAACCACCTTCTAACACGATGTAACTACCTTCTAACACGATGTAACTACCTTCTAACACGATGTAACTACCTTCTAACACGATGTAACCACCTTCTAACTCGATGTAACTACCTTCTAACACGATGTAACCACCTTCTAACACGATGTAACCACCTTCTAACTCGATGTAACGACCTTCTAACACGATGTAACCACCTTCTAACACGATGTAACCACCTTCTAACACGATGTAACCACCTTCTAACACGATGTAACCACCTTCTAACACGATGTAACCACCTTCTAACACGATGTAACGACCTTCTAACACGATGTAACCACCTTCTAACACGATGTAACCACCTTCTAACACGATGTAACCACCTTCTAACACGATGTAACTACCTTCTAACACGATGTAACCACCTTCTAACACGATGTAACCACCTTCTAACACGATGTAACCATCTTCTAACACAATGTAACCACCTTCTAACTCGATGTAACCACCTTCTAACACGATATAACCATCTTCTAACACAATGTAACCACCTTCTAACTCGATGTAACCACCTTCTATTAAAAATTAACACCATCTAACATGTCAATAAACATAATAAAAACATGTTGTAACACTTTCAAACATGTTGAAACACCTTCTAACACGTCAATAACACATATAATAACAAGTTGTTACACATTATAACAAGTAATAACACCTTCTAACAGGTTATAAAACATAACAACAAGTTGTTACACCTTTTAACAAGTTGTAACAACTGCTAACACGACATAAAAAAATATCTACAGCAAGTTATTACACGTTCTAACACGTTGCCACACCTTCTAACAAGTGTTACACCTTCTAGAACGTTGTAAGACATTCCAACAAGTTGTTGGAATATCTTTTCTACAATCTACTTTTTCAAAGTGATCCATGTTTCACAATCTATCCTACTTCGGAATATTCCTTGCTTCACAATATATCCTAATTCACAGTGTTCTTTGCTTCACAATCTATCAAACTTCATAGTGTTCTAGCGTCGAAGAGCAGTGAATTGCTTTCTTCACAATCTATCCTACTTCACGGTGTTCCTTGATTAACAATCTATCCTACTTCACAGTGTTCATTGCTTCACAATCTATCCTACTTAACTGTGTTCCTTGCTTCACAATCTATCCTGATTCCCATTGCCTTACTTCACAATCTATCCTACTTCGAAGTGTTCCTTGCTTCACAATCTATCCTAATTCACAGTGTTCTTTGCTTCACATTCTCTCCAATTTCACAGTGTTCCTTGCTTCACACTCTATCCTTCTTCAGAGCCTGCTAACAAGTTTTAACACCTTCTAACACGTCACCAAAAGATAATAACAACACGTTGTAACAACTTCTAAGCAGTTGCAACAGCTTATAACAAGATGTTACTCTTTTTAACAAGTTGTAACACCTTCTTACAAGTTGTTACAGTTGCTTCACATCATTTTCTTACAAGTTGATATCTATTCAAACAAATTGTTACAACTTCTAACAAGTTGTTCCAATTTCTAACAGGCTGCTAAACCTTCTAACAAGTTGTTACAACTACGAACAAGTTGTAAAACCTTCTAACCTGGTGAAACACCTTCTCACAGAATATTACGCCTTCTAACAATTTTTAAGACTAACACGTCATAAAATCATAACAAAACTCTGAATCATGTTAAAATAAAGTAACAGTTGAACCGTTACGTTTGTGTGTTTCTAAGTACAATGATTAGCATTGCATTATTGGTTGTTCAAATTCAATAGTATTATTAATACTATGATTTAATTATGATTACAGGTGTACAGGTGTAACAGGTACACACTGTGACGCACGTGTGCTGAAGGTGCCAGTGTCGGCCACGATAGCAACCTGGCTTCTTTCCCTGTGACAAAGAACACAATGAATCTCCTCATACTCAGCCTTGCTTCACAATCTCTTCTACTTCAGAGTGTTTCTTGCTTCACAATCTCTCCTACTTCACAGTGTTTCTTGCTTCACAATCTCTCCTACTTCACAGTGTTCCTTGCGTCACAATCTCTCCTACTTCAGAGTGTTTCTTCCTTCACAATCTCTCCTACTTCACAGTGTTCCTTGCGTCACAATCTCTCCTACTTCACAGTGTTTCCTGCTTCACAATCCATTCTACTTCACAGAGTTCCTTGCTTAACAATCTATCCCTCTTCAGAGTTTTCCTCTCTTCACAATCAATCCTACCTTAGAGTGTTGCTTTCTTCAAAATCTATCCCACTTCACAGTGTTCTTTGCTTCACAATCTATCCTCACTCACAGTGTTCCCTTGCTTCACAATCTTTCCTATTTCACAGTGTTGCTTTCTTCACAACCTATCCTATTTCACAGTGTTCCTTGCTGCATAACCTATCCTAATTCACAGTGTTACTTGCTTAACAATCTATCCTTCTTCAGAGTGCACCTTGTTCCACAATCTATCCTACTTCAGAGTGTTGCTTTCCTTCACAATCTATCCTACTTCAGAGTGTTGCTTTCTTCACAATCGATCCTAGTTCACTGTGTTCCTTGCTTCACAATCTATCCTTCTTCTGTGTTGCTTGCATCAAAATCTATCCTAATTCACAGTGTTCTTTGCTTCACAATCTATCCTACTTCAGAGTGTTTCTTTCTTCACAATCGATCCTAGTTGACAGTGTCTCCCTCCTTCATATTTTATCCTATTTCAGAGTGTTCTTTACTTCACAATCAACACTAATTTACAGGATTTATTGCTTCACAATCAATCATACTTCACAGTGTTCCTTGCTTCACAACCTATCGTTTTTCAGAGTGTTCCTTGCTTCACAACCTATCGTTTTTCAGAGTGTTCCTTGCTTCACAATCTATCGTTTTTCAGAGTGTTCCTTGCTTCATAATCTATCCTTCTTCAGTGTGTAACTTGTTATACAATCTATGAAACTTTAGAGTGTCGTTTTCTTCACAATCTATCCTACTTCACAGAGTTCCTTGCTTCATAATCCATCCTAATTCACAGTGTTACTTGCTTCACAATCTATACTTCTTCACAGTGTTGCTTACATCATTACGACACAGTGTTCCTTGTTTCACATTTTCTCCTACTTTACAGTTTTCCTTGCTTCGAAATCTCTCTTATTTTTCAGTGTTCCTTGCTTCACAATCTCTCTTACTTCACAGTGTTCCTTCTTTCACAAACTTTCCTTTTTCACAATGTTCCTTGCATCACGATTTCTATGGCTTAAACACGTTTCTTGCTTAAATATATGTTCAGCTTCACAGTGTTCCGTGCTTCACATTCTCTGCTACTTCACAGACTTAGTTGCTTCACATTCTCTCTTACATGACAGTGTTCCTGGCTTAACAATCTATCCCCTCTTCAGAGTTTTCCTCTCTTCACAATGTATCCCTCTTCGGAGTGTTGATTTCTTCAAAATCAATCCCACTTCAGAGTGTTCCTTGCTTCACAATCTATCCTGATTCACAGTGTTCCATGCTTCACAATCTATCTTTCTTCTGAGTGTTCCCTGCTTCACAATGTGTCCTTCTTCAGAGTGTTCCGTGTTTCACAATCTTCCCAAGATCAGATAGTTGCTTTCTTCACAATCTATCCTACTTCACAGTGTTGCTTGCATCCGAGTCTTTTTTACTACACTGTGTTCCTTCCTTCAATCGATCTTACTTCACAGTGTTCCTTGCTTCACAATCTCTCCTACTTGAAAGTGATCTTTGCTACACATTCTCTCCTACTTCGCAGTGTTCCTTACTTCACAGTCTCTCCTACTTTCCAGTGTGCCACGCATCAAAATCTCTCCTTCTTCACAGCGTTCATTGCTTCACATTCTCTTCTGCTTCACAATGTTCCCTGTTTCACATTGTCTCTTATCTCACAGTGTTCCTTACTTTGCAGTATCTTCTGTGTCACAATGTTCCTTGCTTCACAATCTCTCCAGCTTCACAATGTTTCAAGCAAGGAAACACTTGTGAAGCTGGTGTTATCTCCTTCTTTACAGTGTTCCTTGATTCACAATCTATCGAACTTCAGAGTATTTCTTGCTTCACAATCTATTCTAATTCACAGTGTTCTTTGCTTCACAATCTCTCCTACTTCACTGCGTTTCTTGCTTCACAATCTATCCTTCTTCAGAGTGTTCCTTGCTTGACAATCTATCCTTCTTCAGAGTGTTCCTGGTTCCACAATCTATCCAACTTCACAGTGTTGCTTGCATCACAATCTATCCTACGTCACAGTGTTCCTTGCTTCACATTTTCTCCTAGTTTACAGTGTTCCTTTTTTTCAAACTCTCTCTTATTTTTCAGTGTTCCTTGCTTCACAATCTCTCTTACTTGTTAGTGTTATTTGTTTCACAAACTCTCGTTTTTCACAATGTTCCTTTCTTCACGATCTCAACGGCTTAAACCTGTTTCCTGCTTAAATATCTATTCAGCTTCACAGTGTTCCTTGCTCCACATTATCTTCTACTTCACAGAGTTAGTTGCTTCACATTCTCTCTTACTTACGTGTTTCTTGCTTAACAATCTCTCCTTCTTCACCTCGTTCCATGCGTCACAATCTCTCCTACTTCACAGTGTTTCCTGCTTCACAATCCATTCTACTTCACAGAGTTCCTTGCTTAACAATCTATCCCTCTTCAGAGTTTTCCTCTCTTCACAATCAATCCTACCTTAGAGTGTTGCTTTCTTCAAAATCTATCCCACTTCACAGTGTTCCTTGCTTCACTATCTATTCAAATTCACAGTGTTTCTTGTTTCACAATCTATCCAACTTCACAATGTTCCTTGTTTCACAATCTATCCTTCTTCAGAGTGTTTTTTGTTTCACAATCTATCCTACTTCACAGTGTTCCTTGCTTCACAATGTATCCTTCTTCGTGGTGTTCCTTGCGTCGCAATCTATCCTTCTTCAGCGTGTAACTTGTTACACAATCTATCCTAATTAAGATTGTTGCTTTCTTCACAATCTATCCTACTTGACAGTGTTCCTTGCTTCATAATGTATCCTAATTCACAGTGTTACTTGCTTCACAATGTATCCTACTTCACAGTGTTGCTTGCATCACAATCTATCCTACGTCACAGTGTTCCTTGCTTCACATTTTCTCCTAGTTTATAGTGTTCCTTGCTTCACAATCTCTCTTACTTGACAGTGTTCCTTGCATAACAATCTCTCATTCTTTACTTCGTTCCATGCGTCACAATCTATCCCTTTTCAGAGTTTTCCTCTCATCACAATCTATCCAACTTCAGGGTGTTGCTTTCATCAAAATCTATCCTACTTCATAGTGTTGCTTGCTTCACATTTTCTCCTACTATAGTATACCTTGCTTCAAAATCTATCTTTTTTTTCAGTGTTCCTTGCTTCACAATCTCTTTTGACAGTGTTCCTTCTTTCACAAACTGTCCTTTTTCACAATGTTCCTTGCTTCAAGATCTCTACGGCTTAAACACGTTTCTTGTTTAAAAATTTGGTCAGCTTCACAGTGTTCCTTGCTTCACATTCTCTGCTACTTCACAGAGTTAGTTGCTTCACATTCTCTCTTACATGACAGTGTTCCTTTCTTAACAATCAATCCCTCTTCAGAGTTTTCCTCTCTTCTCAATCTATCCTCATTCACAGTGTTCCTTGCTTCACAATCTTTGCTACTTCACAGTGTAGCTTTCTTCACAATCTATCCTACTTCACAGTGTTTTTTGCTTCATAATCTATCCTAATTCACAGTGTTATTTGCTTCACAATCTATCCTTCTTCTGAATGTTCCCTGCTTCACAATGTATCCTAATTCAAAGTGTTCCTTGTTTCACGATCTATCCAAGATCAGATAGTTGCTTTCTTCACAATCTATCCTAATTCACAGTGTTCCTTGCTTCACCATCTATCCTACTTCACAGTGTTCCTTGCTTCGCAATCTATCGTACTTCACAGTGTTTCATAATTCAGAATCTATCCTACGTCAGAGGGTCTTCCTTGTATTACAATCTATCTTACTTCATAGTGTTGCTTGCATCCGAATCTTTTTTACTACACAGTGTTCCTTGCTTCACAATCTCTCCTACTTGAAAGTGATCTTTGCTACACATTCTCTCCTACTTCGCAGTGTTCCTTACTTCACAATCTTTCTTACTTTCTAGTGTGCCACGCATCAAAATCTCTCCTTCTTCACAGCTTTCATTGCTTCACATTATCTTCTGCTTCACAATGGTCCCTGCTTCACATTCTCTCTTATCTCAGAGTGTTCCATGCTTCATAGTCTCTCCAGCTTCACAATGTTCCTTGCATGACATTCTCTCCTTCTTTACAGTGTTCTTTGTTTCACAATCTATCCAACTTCAGAGTTTTTCTTGCTTCACAATCTATCCTAATTCACAGTGTTCTTTGCTTCACAATCTCTCCTACTTCACAGTGTTTTTTTCTTCACAATCTATCCTTCTTCAGAGTGTTCCTTGTTTCACAATCTGTCCTTCTTCAGAGTGTACCTTGTTCCACAATCTATCCTACTTCAGAGTGTTGCTTTCTTCACTATCGATCCTAACTTACAGAGTTCCTTGCTTCACAATCTATCCTACTTCACAGTGTTTCATGCTTCACAAGCTATCCATCTTCTGAGTGTTTCTTGCTTCACAATCTATCCTTTTTTCAGAGTGTTCCTTGTTTCACAATCTATCCAAAATCAGAGTGTTCCTTGTTTCACAATCTATCCAAAATCAGATAGTTGCTTTCTTCACAATCCATCCTACTTCACAGTGTTTCATAATTCAGAATCTATCCTACTTCAGAGAGTCTTCCTTGCATCACAATCTATCCTACTTCATATTGTTGCTTACATCGGAATCTTATGTACTTCACAGTGTTCCTTGTTTCACAATCTCTCCTACTTCACAGTTTTTTTTCTTCACAATCGATCCTTCTTCAGAGTGTTCCTTGCTTCAAAATCTATCCTTCTTCATAGTGTTCCTTGCTTCACAATCTATCCTTCTTCAGAATGTAACGTGTTACACAATCTATCCACCTTTATAGTGTTGTTTTTTTCACAACCTATCCTACTTCACAGTGTTCCTTGCTTCAAATTCAATCCTACTTCACAGTGTTGCTTGCATCACAATCTATCCTACGTCACAGTGTTCATTGCTTCACATTTTCTCCTAGTTTACAGTGTTCCTTGCTTCAAAATCTCTCTTATTCTTCAGTGTTCCTTGCTTCAGATTCTCACTTAATTGTCAGTGTTCCTTGTTTCATAAACTCTCCTTTTTCACAATGTTCCTTGCTTAATGATCTCTATGGTTTAAAAGTGTTTCTTGCTTAAATATCTATTCAGCTTCACAGTGTTCCTTGCTTCACATTCCCTGCTATTTCTTAGAGTTATTTGTTTCACATTCTCTCTTACTTGACAGTGTTCCTTGCTCAACAATCTCTCTTACTTCACCGCGTTCCTTGCTTCACAGTCTATCCCTCTTCAGAGTTTTCCTCTCTCCACAATGTATCCTGCTTCAGAGTGTTACTTTCTTCACAATCTATCCTCATTCACAGTGTTCCTTGCTTCACAATCTATACTTTTTCAGAGCATTCGCTGCTTCACAATCTATCCTACTTTAGAGTGTTTCTTTCTTCACAATCTACCCTACTTCCGAGTGATGCTTGCTTCACTGTCTATCCAAATTCACAGTGTTCCTTGCTTCACAATCTATTCTAATTCAAAGTGTTCCATGCTTCACAATCTATCTTTCTTTTGAGTGTTCCTTGCTTCACAATCTATCCTACTTCACAGTGTTTCGTAACTCTGTCCTACTTCAGAGGGTTTTCCTTGCATCATAATCCATCGTACTTCATAGTGTTGCTTGCATCCGAATCTTTTTTACTACACAGTGTTCCTTGCTTCACACTCTATCCTACTTCACAGTCTTCCTTGCTTCACAATCTCTCCTACTTCAAAGTCATCTTTGCTTGCAGGCGATGAGTCACAATAACGAGACTAAAGTATGTTGACCAGACGACACACAAAAAGGTGAAGGGACGACGACGTTTCGGTCCGTCCTAGACCATTCTCAAGTTTTCAAGTGTGTGGTCTGATCTTTGCTTCACATTCTTTCCTACTTCACATTGTTCCTTGCTTCACAATCTCTCGTTTCCTCTGTGCCTTTCATCAAAATCTCTCCTTCTTCACAGTGTTCCTTCCTTCACATTCTCTTCTGCTTCACAATGCTCCGTGCTTCACCTCCTCTCTTACCTCACATTGTTCCTTGCTTCACAATATATCCTTCTTCAGAGTGTTCCTTGCTTCATAGTCTATCCTTCATTTGCGTGTAACTTGTTACACAATCTATCCTTCTTCTGAGTGTTCTTTGCTTCACAATCTATCTTTCTTCTGAGTGTTACTTGTTTCACAATCTATCCAATGTCAGAGAGTTGCTTTCTTTACAATCTATCTTACTTCACAGTGTTCCTTGCCTCACAATCTATCCTACTTCACAGTGTTTCTTGCTTCACATTCTGTCCCTCTTCAGTGCTCTCTACTTCACATTTTTTCCTATTTTAGGGTGTTCATTGCATCACATTCACTCCTTATTCACAGTGTTCCTTGCTTCACATTTTATCCAACTTCAGTATTGCTTGCTTCACATTTTATCCAATTTCAGAGTGTTCCTTGCTTCACATTCTCTACTTCTTTTCAGTGTTCCTTGTATCACAATCTCCCCTTCTGCACAGTGTTCCTTGCTTCACAATCTATTCTACTTCACAATGTTCCTAGCTTCATATTCTAACTTCATGACGTTCTTTACTTCACATTCTTTTCAATTCACAGTGTTCCTTGCTTCACAATCTCTCCTACTTTACAGTGTTCCTTGCTTCACAATCTCTTCTGTTTCACAGTGTTCCTTGCTTCACAACCTCTTTTGCTTCACAGTTTTTCTTTCGTCTCATTCTCTCCTTCTTCATAACGTTCCTCTCTTCTACTTAACAGAATTCCTTGCTTCTTAATTTCTCTTACTTGACAGCGATCCGTGCTTCACATTCTCTCCAAGTTCAGTTTTCCTTGCTTCACATTTTATCCGGTTTCAGAGTGTTCCTTCCTTCACAATCTCTCCTACTTCACAGTGTTCCTTGCTTCACATTCTGTCCTACTCCAGTGCTCCCTATATCACATTTTATCCTATATCAGAATGTTGCTTACTTCACAATCTATCCTAATTCACAGTCTTCCTTGGTTCACAATCTATCCTTCTTTTGAGTGTCCTTTGCTTCACAATGTCTCCTACTTCAGTGTTTCTTGCTTCACATTCTTTCCTACTTCACACTGTTTCAGGATTCACATTTTCTCCTACCTCACAGTGTTCCTTGCTTCACAATCTCTACTGCTTCACAGCGTTCCTTGCTTCACAACCTCTCCTGCTTCACAATCTCTCCTGCTTCACAATGTTCCTTGCGTTTCATTCTCTCCTTCACAGTGTTCCTAACTTCATAATATCTCCTTCATGATGGTGTTCTTCGCCTCACAATCACTCCTTCTTCATAGTGTTCATTGCTTCACATTATCTCCTGCTTCAGTGTTCCTTCATTCACAATCTCTCCTACTTCAGAATGTTACTTGATTTACAATCTCTCCTTCTTCACAATGTTCCTTGCTTCACATTCTCTGTCACTTCAGTGGGTTAGATGCTTCACATTTTCTCTTACCTGACAGTGTTCCATGCTTCACAATATCTCCTTCTTCACAGTGTTCCTTGCTTCACAATCTATTCTACTTCACAGTGTTTCTAGCTCTATATTCTCTCCAACTTCATGACAATTATAACTTCACATGCTTCGCTACTTCACAGTGTTCTTTGCTTCGCATTCTCTCCTACTTTACGGTGTTCCTTGTTTCACAACTTCTGTTTCACAGTAGCCTGGGGCCTGGTAGCCTGGTGGATAGCGCGCAGAACTCGTAATTCTGTGGCACGGGTTCGATTCCCGCACCAGGCAGAAACAAATGGGCAAAGTTTCTTTCACCCTGAATGTCCCTGTTACCTAGCAGTAAATAGGTACCTGGGAGTTAGTCAGCTGCCCCGGGCTGCTTCCTAGGGTGTGTGTGTGTGTGCGTGTGGTGTTGAATGAAAGTAGTTAATAAACAGTTGACTGACAGTTGAGAGGCGGACCGAAAGAGCAAAGCTCAACCCCCGCAAACACAACTAGGTGAACTAGGTGAATACAGTGTTCCCTGCTTCGCAACCTCTTTTGCTTCACAGTGTTCCTTGCTTCACATTCCCTCTAATTTCGCAGTGTTCCTTTCTTCATATTCTTCACAACGTTCCTCTCTCCTACTTCACAGAGTTCCTTGTTTCTTAATATCTCTTACTTGACAGTGTTCATTACTTCACTTTCTCTCCTTATTCACAGTGTCCTTATTCACTTATTCCTTGTTTATCAATCTCTCCTATTTCACTGTTTCCCTTGCTTCACATCAATCCCTCTTCAGAGTTTTCCTTCCTTCACAATCTATCCGACTTCAGAGTGTTGCTTTCTTAAAAATCTACCCCACTTCACAGTGTTCCTTGATTCACAATCTATTCTAATTCACCGTGTTCCTAGACTCTATATTCTTTCCAACTTCATGACGTTCATAACTTCACATTATTCGCTACATCACAGTGTTCTTTGCTTCACAATCTCTCCTTCTTTACATTGTTCCTTGCTTCACAACTTCTGTTTCACTGTGTTCCTTGCTTCACATTCTCTTTTGCTTCACAGTGTTCCTTCCTTCTGTCACGGGGGTTGGGCTGGGGCTCCGCTAACAATCGGCTGCTAGGGGCTCAGAAGGCAGAATATTCAGCCCCTCCGACTCCCGGGATTCCCCGGAGTCTCTTTGGTCCCACAGGGGAGGACTAGCAATGCCCACCACCGCAGGTCTTTGCTCCCAACACTAAAAGGGAGGGGGGTGCAACTGATTCACCCTGGGAGCCCTTCAGTCAACCACAGGGAAACTGCTGTTAACAGTTCCGGCCTAGACCCGTGAAGAAGTGAAGGAAGACTCAGGTTTACCTTATAACAATAACTTCCCTGAGTCTTGCCTTCCAGACAAAAAGGTTGCAGGAACTCCTTTCCCGCCTGCCTTCTCTATCGTCTTCTTAACAAAGTCGCCAGCTGGGTTAGTATATCTGCACCCCAGCGATGCAGTTCAGTGGGTGTATTCTATACTATTTGTTGCCAGAGCGTTGCTACTCCCTCGATCTGCCACTGGACTGTCAGCCCAGGGTACTCTCCCATAAAAGTCTGTGTAGCTTTACCTATCCCCAGTCACTACGTTGCTTGTTGCCACCTTTCAGGCTCTGATACTGGTCGGATGGCTAAGGGTACACTTTTATATAAGTCTGTGCTGCTTTACCACTCTCCAGGCGATAAGAACTTCTATAGAGAACGTGACGTTCCCTAGGTGGTACTATGATAGCCCTCGTGTATGCTCATAGAGAAATATTATAATGGAGGCACACTTAAACACAATGGTAAAATGTGTGAATTTACTGACACAAATTACATGATCACACATACAATCACAAGCAATACATGAAAATGAACATAAGGATAATAAGTCTGGAGATCTTCAGCAACTCTTCTTTCACGACCTCCAACCACTCCTTCAACTGGGCAGATAAGACAGGAGTCACACACTCTCTCACAGAAGGGCCTCTTCACCATGTCGGCACCTCTTCTTCAACTGTCCTGCCGTCCACACACACTGTCCTCTCCAACAGTCCTGGACACAAGCTGCCCTGCAGCCTTTCCTACTACTAAAGTATTAATGCTATACTGCAACATACAAATGCAAATATCTAATGCCTATCTAGCCTACTCAAACAAGATTTGATCTACCTTACATTCCTGGCTCACGACGCCTGTCCCTCGATGGTGTGAGGTTCCCACGCTTCCTGAGTCGGTCCTTGACGATCCAGGAACGTTCCATAGGTTCTCAGGGGTCGTGAAGCCTTCGTGTCATCGCCGATCCAATCCCAGAGATTCAGCAATCCCAATCCTGGTTCACCAGTGGGCACTGAGCTAGTCACTATATGCACACACTCGTCCCTTCCACAAGGCGTTGCTCCTTGTCCTAGGAACGGTGTCGTCCCTCCAAAATCGTCAGTGAACGTGACCCAGTCACAGCTAGGCTTGCCCGCCACACCTTTCCAGACCCTCAACGTCGAGCGACGCCGCCCAGCGTCGTCGCCGACCAATTTTCCAAGTTTGGCACTCCTCCGCTCAATGAACTTGGCTTCTTTCTTGCTTCCCAGAAGTGCAGGGTCTCCAATAACGATGGTGGGCTGCGATGGCTAGTTTAATCCACTGAATAAGGCTTGTAGAGCCTCAAATCCTCGAGAGCTGACTGAGGCGCATCCTCTCACCTCCACAGTCAGGTCAACTCTGACGTTGGCGCCGCTCGGGGCACTCGGTGACGTCACGGCGGACTCTGATTGGTCGCCCGTGACCTAAGTCGGCCAATCCGCAATCAGCTAGCGTTTTCTACAAAATGGCGGATCTGCAGGTAGGGGGTATTCTTTCATTTATATCATGGCGCCACCTTTCCCTTTACCTACAAACTTATAATGTAAATTTCTCCCTTATCTGGCGGCCGGTCTGGTCGCCACATATACCAACAGACTCCCTGTACCTCAGAGAATCAGTAGGGAGAGCTGATATGACTCTTAAAGCAGGTAAACGAAAGAAATAGGAGAGGGCACCATAACACTTCACATTCCCTCTAACTTCACAGTGTTCCTTTCTTCACATTCTTTCCTTCTTCACAACGTTCCTCTCTCCTACTTCACAGAGTTCCTTGATTCTTATTATCTCTTGCTTGGCAGTGTTCGTTGCTTCATATTCTCCCCTTATTCACAGTGTTCCTTGCTTTACATTCTCTCCAAATTCAGTATTCCTTGTTTCACAATTTATCCGATTTTAGGGTGTTGTTTGCTTCACATTCTCTCCTTCTTCACAGAGTTCCTTGATTCACAATATCTCCTACTTCAGAGTGTTCCTTGCTTCACATGCTGTCCTTCTTCAGTGCACCCTACTTCATATTTTATCCTATTTCATAGTGTTCATTGTTTCACAATCTATCCTACTTCACATTGTTCCTTGCTTTACAGTCAATCCTACTTCATAGTGTGCCTTGCTTCACAATCTCTCTTACTTCAGAAAGTTCCTTGCTTCACAATCTATCCTTCTTAAGAGTGTTCCTTGCTTCACAATCTATCCTAATTCACAGTGTTTCTTGCTTCACAATAGATCCTACTTCAGAGTGTTCCTTGCTTCACAATATATCCTTCTTCAGAGCGTTCCTTGCGTCACATTCTCTCTTACTTTACAGTGTTACTTGCTTCACAATCTCTCCTTCTTCACAGTTTTCTTTGCTTCAGAATCACTCTTTCTTTAGTGTTATTTGTTTCACATTATCTCCTACTTCAGTGTTCCTTACTTCACACTCTATCCTACTTCAATTTTTTTCTTGCTCCACAATCTCTATTACTTCAGAGTGTTCCTTGATTTACAATCTCTCCTATTCACAGTGATCCTTGCTTGACAATCTCTCTTCTTTGACAATATTCTTTGCTTCGCAATCTCTCCATCTTCACAGAGTTCCTTGCTTCATATTCTCTGCTTCTTCACAGAGTTATTAAATCTTATTTCAGAGTGTTCCTTGCTTCACAATCTATCCTAATTCACAATGTTCTTTGCTTCACAATCTTTCCTACTTCCCAGTGTTCCTTGTTTCACAATCTATCCTACTTCAGAGTGTTGCTTTCTTCTCAATCTATCCAACTTCACAATGTTCTATGCTTCATAATCTATCCTAATTCACAGTGTTTCTTGCATCACAAACTATCCTACTTCACAGTGTTCCTTGCTTCACATTTTTCCTACTTTACAGTGTTCCTTGCTTCACAATCTCTTATTTTACAGTGTTCCTTCCTTCACAATCTCTCTTACTTAACACTGTTCCTTGTTTCACAAACTCTCCTTTTCACAATGTTCCTTGCATCACAATCTTTAGTACAAGCCTCTTTAGTTCCTTGCCTCTTTAGTACAAGCTTGGAGTAGTTTCCTTAGAATATTTTCTGGTATGTCAAGAGGAGTACAGGCTGGATCACGATACACTCTGTCGGCTATCATCCCGATTGTCTCGTCCACAGGTACGTTGGTAAACAGTGATTCTACATCCAACGAGGCTCTTATCCCTGTGGCCGTGTGCCCCGCAGTAAGTCAACAAATTCCTTTGGAGACTTCAAGCTGTAGGTGCAAGGGACATAAGGAGTCAGCAGGCCGTTGAGTCGCTTCGCCAGTCTGTACGTGGGTGTGGGTATCTGGCTAATGATTGGCCGAAGTGGGTTTCCAGGCTTGTGTGTCTTGACATTTCCATACGCATATCCAGGTTTATATTCCCCAATAATCTTTGGCAGGTGGAGTCCGGATTTCTTGGCGTTCACAGTTTCGATCAGTTTGTTGACCTTTGCTTTCAATTCGGCTGTAGTGTCCTTCGTTACCCTTTGGAATTTAGTTTGGTCAGAGAGTATGAGGTTCATTTTCGCCAGATATTCGTCTTTTTTAAGAATGACATATATTGGCGACTTGTCACCTCTCCTGACAACTATCTCCTTGTTCTCACGAAGGCTTTTAGCTGCCGCTTTGAGCTCGGGGGACAGTATAGTGCTTCTGTAATTGCCTCGATTCTTTCCTCCTTCCGCAATAAGTTCTGCTTGTAAGGTATCTTTGGTAGTGACCTTCTTTTGTGTCTCGAGGTCGAATATGTCGTCCAACAGAATTTCCAACTCCACTTTCCGGGCCATCTCACTCGGTCTGGACATAACGTGAGAGTTTATACCCAGATTTAGGAGAGTGATTTGGTCCTCAGTGAGGTTAATTCCTGCAAGGTTCAGGAAGCCATCTCTTGGTCGTGAAATTGCCATAGGTCCTCCATATAACGATTTTAATGCACAACTTAATGCACAACTATATTCTACCCACCTCAAGACTCCGCTCCAATATAGAAGCATCAAGAAATATGGACCAATAGGCTTTCTACAATCACTTCCATTCAATACCCATTGTTTCGTGTTCTGTCTTGTGTTGATAAATTTAATACCCTATTAAATACCACCTCACCCCATCCACATCACTCAAATGTAGATATAAACAAATCAGAGATGTGAAAGTTCTATTCAGTTGTGTATGTGTAAACTAAAGTCTTTGAAAATGTAATAAGTTTTACGAAACGCGCTCAAGTGTCGCGTCAGACTAGAAATAAAAATGAATTTTGGAGAATTGATTTTTGAATTACCACCAACAGTGAAAAGAAATGTACGAAAGATCGAGAAAATTCGTGTTAGAATTATTAATCTTACTTTTCGGTCATATTTAATAATATATGTCTACAGGAAAGACTGCTACCAAAATATACTTATATATATATATATATATATATATATATATATATATATATATATACATATATATATATATATATATATATATATATATATATATATATATATTATATATATATATATATATTTGTTGTGTTCTTCAAGAGATCCATAACCTTTAAGCACCTTTTTGCATTATTATTTTTGTATCAACCCATGTATATCTTGTATATATATATATATATATATATATATATATATATATATATATATATATATATATATATATATATATATATATATATATATATATATATATATATATATATAATTTTATTTATATATGTTACGAACCCGGATCCAGCGTCCGAGCCCGGAGCAGTGACAACCGCGCCATCTGTGGGTCAGCTCCCGAAACCCCCTCCAAGAGGACGACGACACCTGGTGAGGACGCCGTGTACCAGCTACGAGAGCCAGTTTCCAGTCCCGTTGAGCACTCTACACCGCCGCCACTGACCTCTGGTGAGGTGGTGCTCAGACAGCAGCGCCATCTATGGAGTGGATATGTCGGGCGTTTGTGTCTGAGCCTGTAAGTGAGGTGTTTTAGTGTCCCTGTTATTGATGACGTGTCTGCTTACAGAGTCGACCTGGGACTGCTGTGATGGGAGTTGAGTCAGTCTACCCGAGGCAGCCAGTCTCCATACCTTGTACCTTGTTGCAGCCGTTGTGAAGTCGTCCCCCCGGAAGAACACTGTGGTGTGTTAGCCTGCCAGTGGAGTGGCAGTAAAAGGATTACCCGGGACCGACTGTTGGAGACGATTATCCACTGGGGTATTGAGGACAGGAGGGTGATTTGTGATATCACACGAGACTCCTGTCTAGGGTGTTTACCCTAATATCGTCCGTGGAGTGGCCTGACCAGCGTTGCGGGTCCGGAACCTGCCAGCAGACCGGCTGGATTTGTGGTTGACGGCCTCCACGGCGGTGCCCCCAGTGGACCTGTGTTTTGGCTGACCTGTGGCCCGGGTAGGCTCGGCATTCCCAGAGGACACGTTGTGAGGCCACGAAGAAAGCACCGAAGACTCAGCACCTAGCTTCTGGATCCAGAGTCTTCAGCAGAAGACTATATTATGAATAACCCCCTTGTATAGTGTTAATACCCCTCCCCCTGTGCACTCTTTGATTTTATATATTTAATTGGTGAGGGTGATAATTATAATATTAAGTTCTTAACTTTCTTTCCCTACTCCCTTTAAGTTACTTGCGTCACGGATCACATCCCTTGATAGCCACTACTGGCTTGGGAACGGATATATATCTTCCTCTAACAACGTCAGAGTAGGAACCCCGTTGCGTCCCGAGAGGGCCGTAACAATATATATTTATATTATAGTATTACTGCTGTCAGAAGTAATAATGTATATTTATTTATAGTATTATATATTTAAATAATATATAAATATCTAAATAATATATATTTATTTATAGTATTACTGCTGTCAGTAGACTGCCACATATTAAAGCCTAAACCCTATTATTCTCATTATTAATCTATTAAACAGAAATGTAATTTTTAAAGTAGCATTAGTGGGTCACTGCCAATTACCCACGACACCTCATACAGAGGTAAGAAACTTCAGGTCACCAGGAGCAACTGCTCATAATTTCTATAACAATTCTGCATTAACACCAGCATTAGATTGGCTTCATCATTTAACCATTATATATCTCGGTGGTAATATGTCAAACTACAAAAACATCTGAAAAATACAGCACTAATATAGTAAAACATTTTGCACTTCATATTTTGCATTTATGCCAACCCAAAGGGGTTGGACTTTAGACTGGAATTGTACTAAGGTATGTACAAATCTATCCTAAACTACTTAGGTACTTTCTTTGGTAGTATTGACTTCCAACTAATACTGTATTAGACAGTACTGGCACATTATTATTTAATATTGTGATGACCCTGAACAGGGTGGGATTTATTATTTACATTTAACTGTGTAATTCTTAATTATTTGTGTACCTCTTTGAGTGCTACTGTGTCACTATTCCAACATTAAGGTGATAATCGAGAGCTAGCACCATGGTGTAACCGTAGTAGCACCTAAGTATCACTGAAATCTTAGCTATTTACTGTTAGGTAGGTCAGGTAACCTCAAGAGGAGGTAACACATAGCCTAAACAAGAAATTTAATGTCCATATACATTCCAGAATATCTATAGATAAAGTAACTAAATTCTCTTACCTTCAAAGTCTCCTAAGAGGGGAAGCTAAGAAGGTGATAGCCAATATCACCTCTGGTCGATAATAATTATGAAGTAGTTATACAATTGTTGGAGGTTAATTACTGCAACAAAGGATTAAGTGTAGCTAACTTATTTTATCAACTAGTGGATATAGGTCCACCCAGTAACTGACCAGGTTCCCTTCAGAGCTGCAGGTTGGAGGTAGAGTCTCTTGTGAAAGCTTTAGGTACTAAACTAAATGTATCAGCGTCCGAATGGTCACTAAAATTACTCCTTCAGAGGAAACTTCCTTGTAACATTTTAGCAGAAATCTGCTCTTATTACAAGAAATCTGCTCTCATTACAAGAAATCTGCTCTCATTACAAGAAATCTGCTCTCATTACAGTATCTGATCAAGAGATTCTTTCTCTTGATCAGATATTTGAGGGAATGAGAATCACTGTTAATAGGCTAAAAGCTCATGATAAAATTAAATCTGAACCTAAACAGCCTAACACTGAAAGTTCAGTGAAGACAAAATTAACTTCGGTTAAGTCTAACAAAACTAAATCTAAATCAACTACTCCCACTTTAAGAGGCAAGAGTAGTAATATAGGTGCGTACACTGTATCTCCCTCTGAAACTGTATTTAATACGCCTGCTAAGACAACTAATCCTACAGGAGAGAGAAAATGTTTGTTCTGCCATAAAAAACATTTAACCTATAAATGCAGTACTTACTTGGATCGTAATTCCATGATTAAATGTCTTCAAGAATTACACAGATGCACCAAATGCATGGGTTCTCATGACATTAATAACTGTACCGTTGCCCTACATATGTGCAACAAATGCCACAAGGGTCGACATCATTACACACTGTGAAGGAAACTCGACAGAAGTCACCCAATCCTCATGTGGATACGAGTAACTCTACCACTGTACAATATTGCTAACTACATCAAGAAGTAAATGTACTTGCTACCAAAACAGACTACGTTACCTACAGCTCAGCTCAGGTTAACCAATAAGAAGTCTAAGATCACCACTCGTTGTCTTTTCAGCCAAGGTTCTCAAAAATCTTAAATAACCCAACAACTGGCTGATTAGTTGAAATTGAAAACTTTGTGTCAAAGGAAATTGAATATCTCCGGATTTTTAACTAAAACCGGATCTCGTGACTACACGGTTGTGAGAGCTTTGGTACGCCTAGGAGGCTATGCCAGCCCAGTATAGGCTATAGTTGTTGACAAAATCCCATCTGACCTATATGTATCTGGTCTAGGGAATAAAGCCAAAGCTTCTTAAACGTAATGGCATGAAGTTGGCTGATTACAAAATAAATTTTGACCGCCTCACCGATGTAGGTATACCTCAGGGGCAGATTATTATTATTATCGATTTATTACTGGATGCATCAGTCAACGCGGTATGAATTTGTTGCTGTCAGCTGGAGGCAAATTGCTTACAGGACCAGTGCTAACCCAGAAAAAATCAACACCCATAATTGATCAACAAAACAATTCAATAATGGTTGCATGACTAGGCTTGGAACAGTCACCACTACAATTCAGAGACATTGCTGAGGATAACTCTGATCCCCTGTACATAAATTATGGGATTTAGATACCTTAGGCATTGTCCCTGAACAACCAAGTGAGATGATACTTGGACTTACCAACAGAATCTTAACTCAGTCATCCATCAAGATAATCAATACTGGGTTAAATTGCCCTGGAGATTAAATCACACTCAGCTACCAGTAAATCACTTCATGGCATTAAGTCAATTAAAATCACTGGTAGCCAGGTTAAAGAAACAGCCTGATAAATTGCAATTGTATCATGATCTGATACAACAACAACATGCAAATAAATTCATTAAAGTTGTTGAACATGATAATACCAAACTAGGGCATTATTTGCAGCATATGCTATCTTGAAAGGTTCGGCTACTACACCTATTAGAATAGTATTTAACTGTAGTGCCAAAGTGAAGGCAAATAGTGAATCACTCAATGATTTCCTACAAACTGGCCCGAGTCTAACTCAAAGGCTCAATGATGTACTATTATGGTTTCGATTAGGAACTTACACCTATACGGCCAACTTTAGTAAGGCTTTCTTAAGAGTAAAACAACAGGAAGAAGACTGTAATTTTACCAAATTTCTCTGGATGAAGGATCCTACTGATCCTGATAGCAAAATCATCACCTATAGGTTCGCCTCGGTCTCATTCGGTGCTACCTCTTCACCATTTTCACTACAAGCAACCTTGGATACCCATTTGAAGAAATCTGATAGTCCATACAAGACTGAAAATGGTAACACCCTTTATGTCAATAACTTCCAGGGAACTACTAATGATCTAACAAAATTAATGGAAATTTATCATGAGGCTAACCGCGAATTATTGGGAGCCAGCCAATATGCTTTTACAGTCATGGGCCTCTAATAATCCACAGCTGAACCAGCTAATAGAGGATGAATTTCCAGGGTATCAAGTACTTTATACATTAAAGGTTCTGGGCATGGAATGAAATACTTCCACTGACAAATTAAATATTAAGTCTGTGGAAATTAATAATTCTCCCTTAACCATGAGAAAATTACTCTCGTATGTCAGTAAACCATTTGACTCTTTAGGCTTACTTAGCCCTATTTTAATTAAGGGCAAACTCCTCATCCAGGAGTGCTGGCAAACTAACATGGGATGGGATGATCCGTTACCTCATGATCTGCAAGATAAATGGCAACAATTAACGACGGATTTCAATAAACTTACTATTCTAAAATTTCCTCGTAATGCTTTAGGACCAAATTTACCCACAAATCTGCATGTGTTTTGCGATGCCTCAGGCAAAGCATATGGCACAGTAGCCTATTTAGTAAACACTAAGCAATCATTTTTCTTACTTCGATGGCTAGAATGGCCTCAATTAAGAAAACGTCACTACCCCAAATGGAGTTAACAGCTTTGTTAGTAGGTGTACGACTGGCTCATTGCCTCACAAAGACACTCAACAATATTCACCTTGGTAAGATATTAGTGTGGTCAGACAACGAGGCGAATGGGTGAAAAACAATTTCAACAAAACTCCCTACATCAGTAATAGAGTTAGGAAAATTCGAGAACTAGCAGCTGAGTATAAATTGAGAAATGTCCACACCAAGGACAACCCAGCTGACTTTCTCTCAAGAGGATTAACCTTGAGACAGTTAGTTAAAACCGAGATGTGGTTTACAGGACCCCAATGGTTGGTCAGTGGTCAGTGGCCCAAACAGAAACCACAAGTCGTAGTGACCAATATCAATGTCTCCACTGTAGATCCAGAACCCCCTCGATCTTTAGCTATTAATCCTAATTCTAGTCTAGGTAAATTACTAGGGGTTACTCAAGTTGTATTTGATTTCTTTAACAAGATAGGAATTAGATATCACTTCCCTAGTCCCCTCAAATACTGGATCAAACAAGCCCAAATGGAGACTTATGGATGAAATTATGAACATCTTCCAGACAAATTAGTGAAGTCTCTAGGCATTTGGTTTTATTCTGATAATTACAACATCCTAAGGTGTGGAGGACGTCTGCTTCATGCGGAAATTGATTTTAGAGGCAAAGAACTCTATGCTTCTTCCTCGTCACCACATCATAACTAATCTTTTAGTCTAACTTTGCCATGAACATGGACCATTGCACGGTGGAGTGCTAGACACTCTCACTGATTTAAGACAGACGTTTTGACCTCGCCAGGGTCGCCAAACTGTCAAATCCATTACTAAATCTTGTGTGATCTGCTGGAGGTATGATGCTCGAGTGTGTCCTTACCCAGGACCTCCACCACTTCCTAAAGAACGAGTTGTCCACCTTCGTCCCTTTGAGACCACAGGTGTAGATTACACAAGAGCTCTTATTCTAACAGGCACTCCAGATAAAATTCCGGTGAAGGCGTATATATATACGTCTTCATGTGTGCAATCACACGAGCCATACACTTAGAAGTTACTTCTGGCATTAGTGCAGAAGCTTTCCTACAAGCCTTTCGAAGGTTTGCAGTATGTCGATCTTGTCCCAAACTGATGATCTCTGATAATGGATCTAACTTTGTGGCAGGAGAAGCTTGCTTAAGAGAAATATGGAATCATCCAGATGTACATGCAGTGTTTAGGCAAAGACAGTGCCACTAGAAATTTATTCCTCCTCGAGCATCGTGACAGGGAGGATTTTACGAACGCATGGTAGGCACTGTGAAAAAATGCTTAAGAAAAGCTTTACACCGACAGAAGATTAGCCTTACCGAGTTGCAAACCAATGTCACGGAAATAGAAGCACGAGTCAATAACCGACCATTAACCAATCTTTCAGATGACTTCTCCCAGAGAGAATCCCCTGAATTCCTCTCATCTGATTCAAGGTAGTCTTCTGAGTCCTTTGATCTCTCTGCAGGATGAGGATCCGGAAGACCCCTCATGTGTTGGAAGAAGTGACTTAGTGGAAAGTTACAAACATCTTTCTAGAGTGATAGGCTGGTGGAATGAAGTGTGGACTCGTGAGTATCTAACTGTTCTGATAGAGTACCATTATGGAGCTGTAAGCCCATATAAACTTAAAACCTAACTTTAAACCCGGTGATCTAGTATTAGTAAATAGTGATGAACCAAGGTCAGATTGGCCTATAGGCACAATTGTTGCTGTTCATCCTGATCATCAAGGTGCATTAAAAATAGTTAGGGTCTAGTGTCGAGGCACAACCACCCTAAAAACTCAAGAAAAATTGGTTCCTCTAGAATTAGCAGAACATGAATGTCCTTCAGAGGTAAATAGACCCCAAGTTTCAGAAGACAGTAATCCTGTCAACCTGAGCACACGTCTATCTAGAATTGCTGCTCAACAATTCAAACTGAAACTTAAACAATACTTTGATTCTGCCTAAGTAGCAGATGATCATCTTCTGATGGTAAGAAGATTTCTTGAATCTGCAGAATGATTCAATGACTAAGCTACTTAGCCAGTACAAGTCATTGAGACACTAATCATTAAATCTGCTGTAGATTTAGTGATTTCTTAACCTTAGAAGACTTAATGTTTGATATCTAACTTCTGATACGTTCCCATAAAGACTTAGTGTCACATCTGTTTCACAGAAACATGCCTTTTGTTATGTACATACTAACGTACTAATCTAATGAATATAAGTTCAGGGAAGAGTAACAGGTACGTCAATACATAACCATGAACTGCGACCCATGTTTTCTCCCCCCCGGAGTAATGTTGGAAACTTCCAACACTTGATTACTAACATTCAGTACCTTAAGAAACTATTTTTTTTTTTTTTTGAGATATTGTTATGATCTCAGCCTACAGGAGAAACGAGTCTCCCCCTTGAGAGTTATTCAGCAAGCCTGACCTAACCGGAAGGTCTAGGAAATATGGAGGTGATAACACATATGTAAAATAGTTGGTTGGATTTAAATAACAATTTAAGATTATGGGCAGTGAAGAAGAAAACAGATAAATGACTGGCTAGGAGATGTGGACATTTTGCTGGAGGCGTGAGGCTCGCTTCTGGAGGGCTTTGACCTCACTTGAGGCCAGACATTGCAGGGGGAAAGCCGCGCTCCGTTGAGCTCCCGTCAGAAAGGAACCCCTAGTGATATATCTCGAAGAGAAGAGAAGTGTGCAGACGTACCAGCTGTGGAATCGAGCTGGGGAAGTGTGGTCTCAAGTCCTGGGCGACGAGGAGTGTTTATTAAACCGCCCAGAGGCATTATCGTGGGCTGTGGCAGCGCCCTGACCAGGCTTCATCAGAGGGAGGAGCGCCCTAGACTAGACAATCTGTGGTAAGCACGATTTAAGCCAGTTCATAGTGATTGCTTGTAGTTGGTCGTGTGCCCAGCGACAGTAGCGATGTTTATTTATAAGTTAGACATGTTTTGATAAAGCAGAAAGCCTAAAATAAGAGAGTGGAGAGGGAGGAACACGGAGCGACGTCCGTCCCCTCTGAGCGCTGGCAGGTGACTGAGAGCTCCCGACGGCGGAGGCCCCTCCCGGAGTGAGTGAGGCCCACCGGGCGAGGTGGAGCATGGACTCGCCCAACGGGGGAGTCCACTCTCCCAGTATATAGAGGACAGATAGAGGTGGAGGCAAACATATTGTGTGATTATTTTTGTTGATGTGTTTAAGGGGAAACATTTTTATTGGAGTGTCGATGGGTTGCAGGTTTGTCTTTGGGGAAGAAGTTGCTGAGAACTTCGAAGCCAGCACAGATGAAGTAATTGATGAGACTCCAAGGTAGTGGAGGAGAGGACCTCCAGCTGTGAGGAGAAGCAGTGAAGAGGAGTGTCACGTGCTTCTGTAGAGGTGGTGAAGCACCATAGTTGCTCGAGGAAACTTCATGGTGTAGCAGCCAAGAGAGCTGTGGAGGAACCTAGCAGAAGGGTGAAGCACCGTAATTGCTCAAGAAAACTTCATGGTAGCAGCCTGAAGGAACTGCAGAGGATCCTGGTAGTTAAGCTCGGAAGAACCTGAAGATATCAGGGTAGTGAACTTCCAGAGGTGGAAGGGAAGTTCTGGTGGATTACTTGTAGGGAGTTGATAGTGTTTGGTTGTCATTAGTGTGCAAGACGCAGTGAGAGGTGAGTGATTGTTTGCATTCTTATGTCAAGGAATGTTTTATACTGAAGTTTAGAGTCACATTCGTAGGCTAAATTACCTACAGATGTATGTGTTCTAGGACTGATAGAGTGATCGATTGATCATTGTTGTGTATCAAGGAACATTTATACTGATATATGTTATTGCATTCACCTGCTGATTTTCCTTGTACATGTTTATATATATATATATATATATATATATATATATATATATATATATATATATATATATATATGTCGTACCTAATAGCCAGAATGCACTTCTCGGCCTACTATACAAGGCCTGATTTGCCTAATAAGCCAAGTTTTCCTGAAATAATATATTTTCTCTAATTTTTTTCTCATGAAATGATAAAGCTACCCATTTTATTATGTATGAGGTCAATTTTTTTTATTGGAGTTAAAATTAACGTAGATATATGACCGAACTTAACCAACCCTACCTAACCTATCTTTATAGGTTAGGTTAGGTTAGGTAGCCGAAAAAGTTAGGTTAGGTTAGGTTAGGTAGGTTAGGTAGTCGAAAAACAATTAATTCATGAAAACTTGGCTTATTAGGCAAATTTGGCCTTGCATAGTAGGCTGAGAAGTGCGTTCTGGCTACTAGGTACGACATATATATATATATATATATATATATATATATATATATATATATATATATATATATATATATATTCTCTTGCTGATAGTGCAACAGTGTATGTAGACTTGATCTACTTGAGGAGGTTGATAGTATCAGGTGGTGAATCAGAAGATAGGATACCACTTGGTAAACTGATAATAGAGTTCTGATGGTGTTGGAGAGCAACCTGATTGTAATAGCATAGAGTATAAGATTCATACTTATTATATGTGTATATGTATTGTGTATGTGCTCTGTCCAGTAAATGTATTCAAATTTGCTGGTATTTGACCTTGTCCTAGTGAGGCTTCCCATGAAATAGTACAGAAGGAGAGAGAGAGAGAAAAAACCAAGAACCACTGCTGTGGACAGGGTAGAAGTTAATACTAATAAGTCAAAGGGGGATTGAGGAGATCATATCACCTAAGGAGAGAGTGGGGAGTCACAGCGGCTCGAGTGGGTGTGTGCACGTGACAACGAGGCTAAGTGTTGGAGCCGCATCCCCTAAACGCGTGACGTTGAGCCCCTCTCCAAGAGCCAGAAGCGCCCGGTGTGATCTCCTAGCGAGGTATAAGCACTCTACCGAGTTGTGGGTTGGGTTGTCTGCAAAGGAGGAACAACACGACAACACCACCAACACACAAACTATAATAAATTGGGGGCCTGTGTCCGGGAGAGTGAACTGACACACCCACATCCTGTCCAAGAGTGGATTTGTACACCCTTGCTGAAATAAACTGTGTGACCACAGGTGTATATTCTCTCTCTTGGGAAGACTCAAAGGATAAGATGGATAAGGTGCAAGCGTTTCTGGAGTCAGGCAAGCCTGAGGACTTGGAAGGTTGCACGAGGGATCAATTGAAACAAATAACAGAAAAATGTGGCATTAGGTTGAAAGCATCTAAAGTAGCTGGGATGAAGGATGAGATCCTGAGGCAGTTAAGAGCCAAAAGTGAAGCAGCAGCGCAAGGAGCCCAAAAAGGAGCTGAAAGTGGAAAGGAGGATGATGGGCAGGATGAAGTGAGATCCCAGGGATCGAGTAGGAGCAGCAAGAGTAGCCGCAGTATCAGGAGTAGCCGAAATAGGAGCTTGGAGAGATTCCAGTTAAAGCTCCAGATGCAGCGTGAGGAGAGACAGTTCCAGCTGGAAAAGAGGAAATTAGAACTCCAGATGAAAAAATGAAGCCGAGAAGGAAAAAGAGAAAACCAGAATAAGAGAACTGGAGTTGGAACAAGAGAAAGAAAAAGAGAAAGCAAGACTAGAGGTGGAAAAAGAAAAAGCCCAGGTCGAAAAAGAAAAAGAGAGAACAAAACAAATGCAGATAGAAGCGAACAGAACCTTGGCTGAGCAAAGGATTGAACATGGGTTGCCAGAGAGCACCACCCAGGTATCACACTCACCAGATGTTAGGGTTAGGGAGAAGGACATTCCCTTGTTTGTTCCTGAAGAGGCAGAGAGCTTCTTCGAGCATTTTGAAAAAGTTGCCAGCATCAAGGAGTGGCCACAGGAGGAATGGGCCCAGCTGGTCCAGTTAAGATTGACCGGTGCAGCCAGGGAGGCGTACACCCAATTGTCACTGGAAGAGTGCCAGGATTATGCCACAGTAAAGAGCAGCATATTACGCTCGTTTCAGTTAACCCCAGAAGCTTATAGGAAGCGCTTCAGAGAGATGATCAAAGTTAGAGCATGTACGTTTGCCGAGACGGCAAGGGATCTGGAAAGACGATTCCAGAAGTGGATTGAGGCTGCTGGAGTTGGATCTTACGCTGACCTGAAGCAACTGATGGTCATGGAGAAGTTCTTGGAGATGATGCATCCCGAAACGAAGTTCAAGATCCAAGAAGCAGGGATAAAGGAGGTGAAAGATGCCGCAGATAGGGCGGATATGATTACCGAAGCATACAAGAGCTTGAGGGAGAACAGAGTGAGAATTGAGGCGAGATGCAGCAATAGCAGATCCGGTGGAGTCTCGGGAGGAAGAAATTATGAAAGACCCAGAAGAGTCTGTGGTGAGAAGAATTTCGATAAATGGGCAGATAAAAGTAAGTGCCCTAAAACTCAGAAGAGTAGGTCGCGCACTTCGTCTGAAAGTGAAGATGGAGGAGCCAAACGAGAAACTAATCGTGATCCAGGAAATCAAGAGTCCAGTAAAGTCCCACAGAGTGCAGGTAGTGTGCCTGGCCCGAGGAACTCTCATGCGAGTGGACAAAGTCAGAGCCACTCTGGTTCGTATAGAAGAGATTTCTCCCAGGTGAGGTGTTACAATTGTAACGGATTGGGTCATGTGATGCGAGATTGTCGGCAGGGCAAAAGAGTTGTGACCCTGGCCATGATTGACCCCCGAACTAAATATGCTAAGGTGTTCCAAGACAAACCACAGAAGGTGAACTTAGTGAACGATAGGTATAGGCCGTTCATGAGCAAAGGTTGGATCAGTATAGGAAGCCAACCTGAGGTAGAAGTTGGTATCTTAAGAGATACCGGAGCTAATCAGAGCTTGATTACGAGAAGCCTGATTGGGAATGATCGACATTTAGCTGGTAGGAGTAAGATGAAGGTATATGGGTTGTTGTCTGAGAGTGACATGCCCGTATGTACTGTCCAGCTAAGGTCGGAATATGTGTCGGCAGAGGTGATGTTGGGAGTATGCCCCGACATACCTATTCCAGGAGTCCAAGTGATCCTGGGAAATGACTTGTGCGGGACAAAGGTGTTGACAAGAGTCATGGCAGAGACTGTGCCAGAGGAGTGCCCAGAATGCCACAGGATGGGTGGGACACCTGAGAGTGTGAACCTGACTGACATCCGAGGAGATGAGTCAGGAGACCGCCAAGCCATTAGGTACCCTGTCTCGGTAGTGACGAGGGCAGAGGTGGCTGACGAGGAAGACGCTGGAGAAGATGAGACAGTGTCGATTCAACCGGTGGAAGATATCGACATAGATATAGTGTGGCTGTTTGATGAAGGTCCAGCCCAGGAAAATGAAGTCTCGGTGAGGTCAAAAGTGAAGATGACCCAGCCGAAGAAGAATCATGTGAAGAGAGCGGACCTGATTAGAGCCCAGACTGCTGAAATTAAGAGTCAGAAGGCGAATGCAACTGTGCTGAGTAGAAATGAGGAAGGATGTGAACATACTGAGGACGGGAGTAGAGCGTCAAGTTGTCCATGAGCACAGAGGCATTTGGATAGTGGAGTTAAGTTGTTTGAGGTGTCAGGAGTTGACATGTTTCACAGAAAACGTGGAGAAAAGATAGTGAAAAAGAGTGATAGCCGAGAAAATGGAAGGAGAAGAGACAGTATGTGTGGAGAGATGCTTACGAGCACTCTAGGAGGGGTAGAGGGACATGTACGGTCGAGTGCTGTTGAGTATAGTACAGTGCTCGAAGAAACATTTAGGGAATGAAGAAGAGTTGAAGGAGAAGAAAGGGAGTTGTATAGAGGTGAGAAGTGTGGGAAGAGGATGATGATACAAGCATAGAGGAATAGAAGAAAGCCGAGGACTCGATGGAAGTCAAACAGGATGAGGTCTCAGATAAATGAGGAGACGAAAGGGAGGATCGTCGGTGAAGACGAGGGAGTGAAGTATGATGACAGGAGACGGAAGTATAATGGCAGTAGATGGAAGTGTGATGACGACAGAGGAGGTACAGACAGTAGATGTCTGACTCTGGACGTGAAGAGAAGAAGACGAGGTAACGGAGGGTGGAAACAATAAGTAGAGTGGACCGATGGAGTGCAGGCGTCCAAGGAGGACAGCCTAGCCAAGAGGTGCCAGAGAGGTCAGATCGTTTGTGAGAAGATCATGTTTCTGGCGAGGTGTGAGCCAGATGTTACAAGGTGCAAAGAACTAACTGTAGACTCCTAAGGGAGTATATCGGTTGAAGAACGAGACAGTGTGGTGGCGGATGTATTATCCCGAGCTTTGCGACTGGAATAACTCTCAAAAATAAGGGGAGGGGAGTGTTATGATCTCAGCCTGCAGGAGAAACGAGTCTCCCCCTTGAGAGTTATTCAGCAAGCCTTACCTAACCGGAAGGGCTAGGAAATATGGAGGTGATAACACATATGTAAAATAGTTGGTTGGATTTAAATAACAATTTAAGATTATGGGCAGTGAAGAAGAAAAAAGATAAATGACTGGCTAGGAGATGTGGACATTTTGCTGGAGGCGTGAGGCTTGCTTCTGGAGGGCTTTGATCTCACTTGAGGCCAGACATCGCAGGGGGAAAGCCGCGCTCCATTGAGCTCCCATCAGAAAGGATCCCCTAGTGATATATCTCGAAGAGAAGAGAAGTGTGCAGACGTACCTGCTGTGGAATCGAGCTGGGGAAGTGTGGTCTCAAGTCCTGGGCGACGAGGAGTGTTTATTAAACCGCCCAGAGGCATTATCGTGGGCCGTGGCAGCGCCCTGACCAGGCTTCGTCAGAGGGAGGAGCGCCCTAGACTAGACAATCTGTGGTAAGCACGATTTAAGCCAGTTCATTGTGATTGCTTGTAGTTGGTCGTGTGCCCAGCGACAGTAGCGATGTTTATTTATAAGTTAGACATGTTTTGATAAGGCAGAAAGCCTAAAATAAGAGAGTGGAGAGGGAGGAACACAGAGCGACGTCCGGCTCCCCTCTGAGCGCTGGCAGGTGACTGAGAGCTCCCGACGGCGGAGGCCCCTCCCGGAGTGAGTGAGGCCCGCCGGGCGAGGTGGAGCATGGACCTGCCCAACGGGGGAGTCCACTCACACAGTATGTAGAGGACAGATAGAGGTTGAAGGCAAACATATTGTGTGATTATTTTTGTTTATGTGTTAAAGGGGAAACATTTTTATTGGAGTGTCGATAGGTTGCAGGTTTGTCTTTGGGGAAGAAGTTGCTGAGAACTTCGAAGCCAGCACAGATGAAGTAATTGATGAGACTCCAAGGTAGTTTAGGAGAGGACCTCAAGCTGTGAGGAGAAGCAGTGAAGAGGAGTGTCACGTGCTTCTGTAGAGGTGGTGAAGCACCATAGTTGCTCGAGGAAACTTTATGGTGTAGCAGCCAAGAGAGCTGTGGAGGAACCTAGCAGAAGGGTGAAGCACCATAGTTGCTCAAGAAAACTTCATGGTAGCAGCCTGGAGGAGCTGCAAAGGATCCTGGTAGTTAAGCCGGAAGAACCTGAAGATATCAGGGTAGTGAACTTCCAGAGGTAGAAGGGAAGTTCTGGTGGATTACTTGTAGGGAGTTGATAGTGTTTGGTTGTCATTAGCGTGTAAGACGCAGTGAGAGGTGAGTGATTGTTTGCATTTTTATGTCAAGGAATGTTTTATACTGAAGTTTAGAGTCACAGTCGTAGGCTAAATTACCTACAGATGTATGTGTTCTAGGACTGATAGGGTGATCGATTGATCATTGTTGTGTATCAAGGAACATTTATACTGATATATGTTATTGCATTCACTTGCTGATTTTCCTTGTACACGTTTATAGATATATATATATATTCTCTTGCTGATGGTGCAACAGTGTATGTAGACTTGATCAACTTGAGGAGGTTGATAGTATCAGGTGGTGAACCAGAAGATAGGATACCACTTGGTAAACTGATAATAGAGTTCTGATGGTGTTGGAGAGCAACCTAATTGTAATAGTATAGAGTATAGGATTCATTTTTATTATATGTGTATATGTATTGTGTATGTGCTTTGTCCAGTAAATGTATTCAAATTTGCTGGTATTTGACCTTGTCCTAGTGAGGCTTCCCATGAAATAGTACAGAAGGAGAGAGAGAGAGAAAAAACCAAGAACCACTGCTGTGGACAGAGTAGAAGGTAATACTAATAAGTCAAAGGGGGATTGAGGAGATCATATCACCTAAGGAGAGAGTGGGGAGTCACAGCGGCTCGAGTGGGTGTGTGCACGTGACAACGAGGCTAAGTGTTGGAGCCGCATCCCCTAAACGTGTGACGTTGAGCCCCTCTCCAAGAGCCAGAAGCGCCAAGTGTGATCTCCTAGCGAGGTATAAGCACTCTACCGAGTTGTGGGTTGGGTTGTCTGCAAAGGAGGAACAACACGACAACACCACCAACACACAAACTACAATAATATATACAAGAGTTGTTGCATTCTTGTACAGCCACTAGTACGCGAAGCGTTTCGGGCAGGTCCCTGGAATACGATCCCCGCCGCGAAGAATCGTTTAATCGTTTAAGAATTCTTGTATTGTGTAATATAATTTACGAACTCTACTAACAGATTGTTTAGTAATATTAAGTTTAATATTTCAAGGCGTAATATCGTCTCATTTACCAGAAATTCTGGTCAGGTGTTGCATCAGCTCACACGACTAAAGGGAAAATATTTACATTCACGAAAATTACATTAAGTTCTCCTTTATTTCACATTCTTTAACGTGAATTATCATTTAATAATCCTATTGTCACGAATATACTCAGTGAATTAAAGCTGATAATATGTTTATATTCAATTAAACAATATAGTTTCTTAACTGGTAATCATTCATACAAGTACAAATTTTTACTCAAGCGCATTCACGGATGACTAAATTACTATACAGCACACTCTTCTATCGAACAGTGTTCATTTAATTATTAAGAAACGAAAATTTATATTGTCAAATAAGACAATATAAATTTAAAGTCTCTTCAGAGGTTAACCTCTGAAGAGACAACTAACACAACACCTATACCCCCTATTAGACTATTTTACAGGAACTTCTTTTCCACAGCTCATAAAACGGAGGAAAGGGTCCTGAAAGATATTGTTAATAGAAACGTTATCCCTACAGACAAAAATCAGAGGATACAACTGACGATTTACTATAAAACCAGAAAAAGAGGCCAGCCTACTCATGAGAAACTCTCCAGACACAAAACAGAACGCTTTAAAAGAGACTAACGTCGTCTATGCCTTCAAATGCCCACTTGGGGACTGTAAGCTCCAAAAAACCCAGTATATAGGCAAGACAACAACATCTCTTTCTAGGCGTTTAACGATGCATAAGCAACAGGGCTCCATTAAGGAACATATAATCTCTTCCCATAACCAAACCATCGCCAGAGAAATCCTAGTAAACAACACAGAAATCATCGATAGATACAGCGATAGCAGGCGGCTTGACGTTTGCGAGGCACTACACATCAAGAAGTCAACACCAGCAATCAACAGCCAATTATTGCACAAATATATTCTACCCACCTCAAGACTCCGCTCCAATATAGAAGCATCAAGAAATATGGACCAATAGGCTTTCTACAAACACTTCTATTCAATACCCATTGTTTCTGTTCTGTCTTGTGTTGATACTTTTAATACCCTATTAATATCCCCTGTTCTGTCTTGTGTTAATGCCACATCATCCTTCCCACCTCACTCAAATGTAGATATAATATCAGAGAGACGTAAGTTCTAATCAGTTGTGTATTTGTGAAGTCTTTGAAAATGTAATAAGTTTTACGAAACGCGCCCGTGTCGCGTCAGACTAGAAATAAATATGAATTTTGGAGAAGTGATTTTTGATTTACCTCCAACAGTGAAGCGTAATGTACGAAAGATTGAGAAAATTCGTGTTAGAATTATTAATCTTACTTTTTCGGTCATATTTAATAATATATGTCTACAGGAAAGACTGCTACCAAAATATACTAATATATATATATATATATATATATATATATATATATATATATATATATATATATATATATATATATATGTCGTACCTAGTAGCCAGAACGCACTTCTCGGCCTACTATGCAAGGCCCGATTTGCCTAATAAGCCAAGTTTTCCTGAATTAATATATTTTCTCTAATTTTTTTCTTATGAAATGATAAAGCTACCCATTTCATTATGTATAAGGTCAATTTTTTTTTATTGGAGTTAAAATTAACGTAGATATATGACCGAACCTAACCTAACCTATCTTTATAGGTTAGGTTAGGTTAGGTAACCGAAAAAGTTAGGTTAGGTAGGTTAGGTAGTCGAAAAACAATTAATTCAAGAAAACTTGGCTTAGCAGATTTCTTGTAATGAGAGCAGATTTCTTGTAATGAGAGCAGATCTCTTGTAATGAGAGCAGATTTCTTGTAATGAGAGCAGATCTCTTGTAATGAGAGCAGATCTCTTGTAATGAGAGCAGATTTCTGCTAAAATGTTACGAGGAAGTTTCCTCTGAAGGAGTAATTTTAGTGACCATTCGGACGCTAATACATTGACTTTAGTACCTGAAGCTTTCACAAGAGACTCTACCTCCAACCTGAAGTTCTGAAGGGACTCTGGTCAGTTACTGGGTGGACATATTTACCACATGAACAGTGGTGGTGTCAACTAGTGGACAACACTAGTTGATAAAATAAGTTAGCTACACTTAATCCTTTGTTGCAGTAATTAACATCCTACAATTGTATAGCTACTTCATAATTGTTATCTACCAGAGATAAATTGGCTATCACCTACTTGGCTTCACCTTTGAGGAGACTTTGAAGGTAAGAGAATTTAGGTACTTTATCTATAGATGTTTCAGACCAGTGGTCTTCAACCTTTTTAAATGTCGTCCACCCCTAGTGGTGATTAAGTAGAAGCTGTCCACCCCACCCCGAAAAAGTCTCATTAAAAATCTTACGTTTTTAATATTTAAAATCTATGTTTCATATCTTGTTTCTATGATTATGTAAACAGAAAAAAACAGTTTCTCTTATTTTTATATAACATTTACATATTCATCCATATATTTACACACCTCATCTCAAACTAAGAGGCTCAAAATACACAAGATAACATTAAGCATGCCATTTTGACGTATTTTCCTTCACTAAAGTAAAATTGCAGACAATGTTTGCTATATTTGGTACGGTATCAATAAATAAAACAAATGGTTATCCTTTAAAAAAATCAGTGGCTTGATTGCTGTTGCATTTTGTCTGTTATTGGGTTAAATCCAGGTGTCAGACGATTTTCAAGTGCAACTCGCATGAGAGGATCCAAGTTAATGATTGCATTCCTTTTCTTTGTCTTCACCAAAACTAAACTAGAGAACCCTTGCTCACACAAATATGATTTTGGCACCTGTACAAATATGGCTATTGTCTGCTCAGCTAGATCCTTGTACTCTGGAATATCAAGCAGGGTAACCCAGAAATCCATAGGATGGCTAAATGTCTTGAAAACTGCTTTTTGTGAATAATCCGCTCGAAGCTCCAAAAGAACATCACAGTGATCCATGTAGGACAATTTTGCATGTAGGTGTCACAATGAAGTCATGTAAGACAATTTTGCCAGCCAGAGCACATCCTAGCATTTAACTGCCATGGGGTTTGCTTCCTCAATAAAGAAAACACAGAGCTGCTCTCTCAATGCATACACTCGATTAGGAACCTTCCCTCGAGATAGCCAACGTACTTCAATATGAAGGAGGAGTTTTGTGAAATTAGCTTCCATATCCTTACACAACTCACGAAACATTCTATGCTTTTTTGCATGTGCACAGATATGATTAACTATTTTGACAACATCAAGTAGAAGCTCAAAGTCACTTTTCTCCTTAGCATTTCTAGCTTCATTCAGTCGCTTTCCGACTAACATTTCCCTGTGAATCACGCAGTGAATTGCGATACAATTTGGTGAGACCACTTGGATTTTCTTTACAACGCCATTGATTGCACTGACCATAGCTTTTACACCATCAGTAGTAACAGACTAGCATTTTGACCAGTCAATGCCCTCTTCAATAATGAAATCATGAAGTTTCTGAAAAATGTTGTGTGCTGTTGTTTCTTCGGCCAGTTGGAGGCACCACAAATAATGTTCAACAATGGTTTTCTCTTGTAAGTCTGATAACCGACTGTAAACAATCTGCTGTGCTTCTCCTTCTATGTCTGTGGTTTCATCCAGTTGAATGCCAAACGAAGCGACTAGACGCAATTTTTTAACAAGCTGTTCCTTCAGGTCATCTGCTAACATCACAGACCGACGACTTATTGTAGTATCAGACAACGGAATCTGCTTCTCTTTCTTCACTGCATCTTTCCCTCCATGTATAAGGTCAGCTGCTACTTCAAGACACGACAGTACTACATTTTTAAGTTCAGTAAATGGCTGTTTTTCTGAAGAACAATGTGTGTCATCTTAAGAGAAGCAAGAGTAGGTGTTTTCATGTCAGAAGGCTTAACTTGACTTTTAGAGTTCGACTGTTACTTCAAGTATGCTTCCAAAGTTGCCTCAAAAAATTGCTTAGATTTGTTTTGGTGTTCAGGATGCTTCGTCTTTAAATGCCGCGCAAGTTTTGAAAGAACAACATTTTCATTACTGTACATTACAAAAGAAGCACTTGTCTGGTGGGAAGGGTTTTGAAGCTTCATGTACTGGCCGGAAGAATCCAAATACAATGTGCTCATCATTCCACCGTTTTCGTCGCTTTTTATCTGATGAAGATGAATCCTTTTTGGATGCCTCCTTTTACTCTGTGAGGTCCTGTGATGCAGCTTCATCTTGATTTGAAACATCACCTTTTCTTCTTGCATCAGCTGCTTCACCAACTGCAATAGGGTTTGCAGGCTCAGGATTGTCATCAATCTTTTTTGAAGTACTTGTAAATTGACATGACCTGCAAAAGTTGAGCAATAATGTTGAAATCTGGAAAATAAATAAGGATGAATTAGTTTTTTTGTTATAATAATGCGTATTAATTCAAATATAAAATCTGAAACCAAACTAATCAAAATGGGAACGACACAGTACTAAGACAAAATAACTAATGAGAATTTATGTGGAAATAATACTTGATTTAAATATAATTTTAAAATATAATAACAAAACCAATTAGTTCCCCTAAGATTGTATTAAAGGTAAGTTGTAATAATAATAATAATAATAATAATAATAATAATAATAATAATAATAATAATAATAATAATAATAATAATAAGTATTACTTACACACAGGAGTCACAAGAGGTGCAGGTTCACTTATAAAAAACCGATATGTTTTTGTATATATGTTCAACGTGAAGTGAACAAATGCAGTTACACTGCAGTAATAACTGATATACCATTCACCACTCCCCGAGTCCACAGTTGACAGTGTTGCTAATTCAGCCAATTGAGAGCGGGAACTCAGCTGCGTGATTCGTGACAACCAATGGCGAGACAGTCCCCTCGCGTGGTTGTACTATCGGGGTCTTGCGAGAAGGCGAGGTGGAAACCTCGATGTTACAATAGGTAAATATGTATTTTAAGAAATATAGGAAAGAGAGAAAGAAAAAGAGAGAGTCTCTTGTACATTATACAGACACGTGAAGGTGAGGATCTCGTCCACCCAGTAGTCCATACCTAGACAGCTATCCACCCCTCAATCTTGTCCACTATAAGGTGGACTGTCCACCCCAGGTTGAATAGCACTGTTCTAGAATGTATATGAGCATTAAATGATATCCAAAATGTATCCCAATTTTCTTCATCCAGTCCAGCAAATGTGGGCAAGTCCAAAGAAGGAAAATGTGCCTCTGCTTGTATGGGACTGGGATTGAGATACAGCAACGTTTGGAGTTACTTTATGTTTTTCTACTAAATCAAGTAGAACATTAAATTTGTCTTGGGTGTCATCTTCATATTGAAATGTTTCTGCTATAGCTTGATCTATTCATCAGGATCAGTGTCACTATCAGTTAATATACTGATGTAAGACCCAGTCATAGTCTTGACTTGTTCGAATTTGAGATTAGCTACTCTCAGAGATATTTCTAACTGATGGTAATCAACTAGGGTTGCCTTAGATAAGTTTTCTGACTTATTAAGCAATCGGGTTAAATGACCTTTGAGGCCAATTAGTGATCTCTTCAATTTTTCGTGAGTAGCCATGGAGACTTTATATTCAAGCTTTGTAGAGCTTGAGTAATTGTTACTGATGTTACTTGGACACTCGTTCATTAGTTGTAAGCATCGTGATGATAGCCTAATATTTTTTTGATTAGGCTATGTACTACCTCACCTAGAGGTTACCTGACCTACCTAACAGTAAATAGCTAAGATTTGAGTGATATTTAAGTGCCACTACGGTTACACCATGGGGCTAGCTCTTCATTATCACCTTTAAGTTGGTATAGTGACACAGTAGCACCAAGAGAGGTACACAAATAATAAAGAATTACACAATTAATGTAAATAATAAATCCCATCATGTTCAGGGTCAGCGCAATATTAAATAATAATGTGCCAGTACTGTCTAATACAGTATTAGTTGGAAGTCAATCCTACCTAAAAAAGTAGCTAAGTAGTTTAGGATAGATTTGTACATACCTTAGTACAATTCCAGTCTAAAGTCCAACCCCTTTGGGTTGGCATAAATACAAAAATGTGCAGTGCAAAATGTTTTACTATATTAGTGCTGTATTTTTTAGATTTTTTTGTAGTCTGACATATATAATATACACTTAGAAAAAATATATATAAAGAAATTTAAATATGTACAGTTAACGTTTGGCTTGCTAGCCACAACCTCCTCTGGTGGTTGATAGTGTTAATTGTACTCCGTCTGGATTTTGGTTTTATTAATACATTAGGTACATCTGTATTTGTGCAGCTACCGAGACTATATGAAGGGGAGTACAATGTCAAAAAGCTAGCTACGTGATGCTAAAAAATTCCCATCACACAGGATGGTTAGTCATACAGAGGCATATGATAAATTGTCTGCACTGACAGACTCTGGGGTTCTTTATGAGGATATCATGAATACAAGAGTGAATACGGCAGCAGTGATACTAAAAGTCCCCATCTCCCATAATGGTTAGTCATACAGGGCCATATGTTCAGTAGCCTGCACTGACAAATTTTGGGTTCACTATGAGGATATCTTCAAGAACACGAGAGTGAATAAAGTAATTGCAAAGCTCCAGGTATCTCATGCCAACTGGTCTGAAAGGTTTAATAACTGGGCATTCGGTGATGTAGTGTGGGAGATCATGCCGCAGTTCCTGCTTACAGAGTTTGCAACTGGAGTGCTCAGGATTGGGAGATCCGTCACCTGTAGCCACCTGCCACAGGTAACAGGAACCCATCCTGATCCTTACAACCACTGTGTCGCACAGTCTGGTGGACATTTTGTGCTGCCCATAAATATAGGTTTCAGATCTGAACAAATCATTGCTTTTTATACTAGTGCTTTCAGGTCGTTGGGAGTCAGTAATTTCTTTCCTTTCTGACCTGGGTGTTTGGACCAATACAGTTTTGACAGCAGAGATAGGGATACCTAGATCTAATTCAACTTTATCTTTGTTACACGCTAATTTCGGGTGTGTATGTTATTTGAATAGTGGGGTACAGATAAAGAGGAATATCAGAGACAGGTAGATTGCACTTAAAAGGAATGCTGAGTGTAATGAGATTGTAGGTATTGTTGCTCAGCCATTTATCGTAAAAGGAATGAGTTGGTATGTCGGCACCAGTCAATAGGGTATTAACAGCATTAAATAATTTGTCTCTGAGCAATGCAGGAGATGTAGGGTCTTTCATGACTTTAAGGCAAAAGGTCGTGTTGACTTGCATGATTCTCTCTAGTATGGTTGGAAGTAAGTAATTATCAAAAGAAGGCACCAAACCGGGAAGGTTATGTAGCACCATCATATGTGTGGGATAATCAGAGGGCGCTAAATATCACCAAGGATGCCAATACGAGAACAAAAACGCATAAGGCGAACGATATCAAAAGTATCCGAGTCACCAAGAATTCTATTGAAAGACAGGTGACCGCGAGGGGTGGTCGGAAAGCAAGACACACGCTCGTCCTGGAAGTCAGGACATTCAAGGACATGCACGACCGTAAGAGGGACAATGCAACTAGGACAATAAGAAGCTGGGCGGCGCTCCATCAAGTGACCATGGGTTAAGCGAGTATGGCCAATACGTAACCTCGCCAGAGCTGTTTCCCATCGCCGGTTACGGTGGTAGGAGGACGGCCACGAGGAAACACAACATTTAAGAGTACGTAGTTTGTTACCAGTAACATACGACCAAGAAGCCTGCCAACGGGTAAGGATGGAGGAATGGATAACCGGGTAAAAGTCGGAATATGGAATACCTTTACGAGAGACGGGACAAGAGCGGACAGCTTCCTTGGCGGCAGCATCCGCACGCTCATTTAAAGACACACCAATATGGCTGGGAACCCAACAAAACTCAACCGACTTAAATTTACTGTGAACAAGAAACAGCCAATGCTGGATCTCAACAACTACTGGATGAACTGGATTAAAGGACCCGAGAGCCATGAGGGCACTACGAGACTCAACAACAACTACAAAGGAAGACTGACAACGAGAAAGCAGGAGACGAAGAGCATAGAGAAGAGAATAGCATAAAGCTCCACTGTAAAGATGCTAGTATCCGGAGGTAAGCGACACATATAAGTGCGATCAGGAAAAACAACAGAGTAGCCAACACCGTCCGCAGACTTAGACTCATCGGTGAAGACAGAAATGGAGCGGGAGTGACGAGAAAAGTGCTCAAGGAAAAGGCATTTTAGAACCGTAGGAGGGGTAAAAGCTTTAGTGATACGGGTCAAGGAAGTACAAAACCGCGGAAGAGGGACTCTCCACGGGGGCAAAGAAGGAACAACATGAGGAGAAACATTAGAAATATGAACGGAAAGAGAATCCTGTAGGCGAGATAACCGGACAGAAAGAGGGAGGTGGTGACGAGGAACAGGAACCGCAGGAGGGGTAAAAGTTATTAAAGCACGACAGAGGCGAGAGGAAGGATGTTGTAAGGACCGCGCAAGATAGCGAAGACAGTAGCGATCACGGCGGTCTTGGAGAGACAGGAAGCAAGTGTCAACATACAAGCTAAGGACGGGAGTCGAACGAAAGGCACCAGAACTGAGGCGCAACCCAGTATGGTGCAAAGCATCAAGACGGCGAAGAGTAGGAGGAGAAGCAGACGAGTAAGCAGGGCAACCATAATCGAGCTTAGACAGGACGAGAGAGGAATGTAAAGCAAGGAGAGTGCGCCTATCTGCCCCCCCCCCCCCCCCAAGAAGTATGGGACAAGACCCGAAGGAGGGTAAGGGCCTTAGAGCACTCAACACGGAGGTAAGAGATATGGGGAGACCAAGACAAACGAGTGTCAAGGAATAACCTCAAAAGCTTCGCGGAATCTTTGTACTCAAGGGGATGACCATAAAGTGACAAAGAGGGACGAAGAACGACCCGTTCCCGCGTAAAAGTCATGGCACAAGTCTTAGAAGTAGAGAACTTGAAGCCATGATCGGTGGCCCAAGACGACATGGCATCAATTGCAAGTTGAAGCCAGCGCTGAAGGAAAGGCGAATCATCACCCTGACAGCAAAGGGTAAGATCATCGACATAGAGAGCAGAGAAGACACCTGAAGGAAGAGAGGAAAGAAGACCATTGAGGGCAACCAGAAAAAGAGTAGCGCTCAGAACACTACCCTGGGGCACACCTTCGTATTGCTGAAAAGAGGCAGAGAGAGCGGTACCAAGGCGCACCCGAAAGGAACGACGAGAGAGGAAGCTGCGGAGAAAGAGAGGGAGATGACCACGAAGGCCAAAAGAATGAAGTTGAGATAGAATATGATATCGCCAAGTGGTGTCGTAAGCCTTTTCCAGGTCAAAAAGGACGGCAACAACGGAGGTCCTCGCAGCAAAAGCAGTACGAATAAAGACCTCCAAGTTCACCAGGACATCTGTCGTGCTGCGGCACTTGCGGAAACCATATTGAGAAGGGGAGAGGAGGTGATGGTGTTCCAGGAACCGCATCAGACGAACGTTAACCATACGTTCAAAGAGTTTGCAGACACAACTTGTGAGGGCAATAGGGCGAAAGTCCTCAGGGGAAGTACCCAGAGACCCCGGTTTGCGAACAGGGAGGACAACGGCATCGAGCCAGTCCTCAGGGACTGACGACGACTCCCAGATCCGATTATACAGACTCAGTAAATACTGAGACGTGCACGGAGGGAGATGGCGAAGCATCTCATAATGAATACCATCGGAGCCCGCCGCCGTAGAACCGCAGAGGACCAGGGCAGAACGAAGTTCAGAGAGAGAGAAGGGATCATTATAGGGAAGCTGAAGACGAGTGCAGAAATCTAAAGGACGAGACTCAAGGACAGGTGTACGAAGAAGGAAAGATTGGGGAAGACGCAGACCAGAGCTAACAGAAGAAAAGTGGGAACCCAGTTCGGAAGCGACCAGCAAAGGGTCCGCCACAAGAGTATCATGGAGGTGAAGGACCGGTGAAACATCGGGAACGAACTTACCCGCTATCTTGCGGATACGCTTCCAGATCTGGGGCAGAGGAGTTTCGGACGTAATTCTTGAGACATAAGATGCCCAACATTCACGTTTAGCCGTACGGATGGCCCTACGGGCCACCGCACTCGCTTTACGAAAGAAAAGAAAAGAATCGGCCGTCTGCCGACGGCGGTGCCTCTTCCAGGCTGCACGCTTACAGCGGACAGCCCGGGCACAATCCGCATTCCACCAGGGAACGCACTTCCGCGGACCCCGAGAGGAAGAGCGAGGAATAGAGCGGAGGGCAGCGGTGAAGACAGTGTCATGAAAAAGGAGGAGAGGCAGAAGGGAGAGGTCAGAGAGAGCAGCACTGAGGGTAAATAGGTTCCAGTCCGCTTTAGCAAACTGCCACCTTGGAAAAGAGAGGGAAGGGCGAAACGAGAAAAAGGAAACAAGGATAGGGAAATGATCACTGCCATGGAGGTCATCAAGAACCTGGTACGTGAAATCTAAGTAAAGAGAAGAAGAGCAGAGAGAAAGATCAAGACAGGAAAGGGTGCAAGTCCGAGAGTCCAAATGAGTGGGCTCACCAGAATTCAGAAGAGACAGGGAAGAAGAGAGGAGTAACGGCTCAAGAAGGCGACCCCGGGTATTCGTCAGAACATCACCCCAAAGAGAATGACGACAATTGAAGACACCCAGCAGGAGCACAGGTTCCGGCAAGGAGTCCAAGAGGTGTTTCAAATCAGGAAGAGAAAGCGGGACACTCGGGGGGAGATAAATGGAACAAACTGTGTACCATTTCCCCACAAAGATACGAGCAGCAGAACAATGGAGAGGCAAAGGAAAAAGTAAAGGAAAAAAGGGAACATCAGCGCCGATCAAGAGAGCAGAAGAATTAGGAGAGAAAGGGGGAGAGAAAGGAATAGCCACGAAAACGACCAGGACGAGCACCAAGCATCGGCTCCTGGAGACAGACACAAAGGGGCGAAAACCGCGAAATCAGAAGTTGGAGTTCGAGGAAATTGGCATAATAACCTCGAACGTCCATTGAAGAATAGACATCGACGAGAAGGGAAAGGACAACAACAGAGAACAAGGAAGAAACAAAGGCGAAAGAGCAACACAGCACGTTAAAGAATATCAGGGTCAGCAAAGTCAGGGTTAGGGGGCATGGGTAAACTGAGCAAAGACGGAGGGAAGGAAGCGGGAGAACAGACCAGAGGTGGGCGGGCGGGGTCCGAAGGAGGAGGAGGAAGAGGAGGAGACAACGAAGAGGGGCAGTCAAGGACAGCAGCAGGAAGAGGGGGAGTAGAAAGAGGGGAGCGCACCTCAGCAAGAGCAGCAACCGAAAGGGAAGCAGGGGCCAAAGAAACCTCCATAGCAGGAACAGGGGGGCGCAAGCACAGAAATGGGAGGGGAAGGAGCAACAGAGCCAGAAGTAGGGGCCAAGGAAGAAAGCGAAGCCTTCTTACCTGCCGGGGAGGAGGAAGGAGAGGAGCCAGGCTTACGCTTCTGACTTAAAGAGACCGGTGTCCCAGCAACTATGTATCGGGCAACGGATTCCAGTGTCTCAACAGGAGAAGCTGAACGAGAGCACACACGACGGCCGTTAGGAGAGCGATGGACATCCGCCTGCACCGACAGGCGGCGGGGAGAGGCAATAGATGGAGGAAGAGGATGGGAAGGAGGATCGGAGGGAGACGAGGAAGAAGACACAGGAGACACGACAGACCGGGTAGAAAGAAGGGGACCCCAGACAGAGGACCAGGAGGGGGACCCCTCGGGACAGAACTCAAAGGAACAGAGGAGGGGGCAGTGGGCGTATCAGGGTCCAAGGCCCGGAAACGGTTGTGAGTCTGAGGAAGGAGGGAAGGACGAGGAGAGGAAGAGCGCAATACGTGAGCATAAGAGACGTTAGCATGAAGTGGGAGCCGGCGAACCTGGCGCCTCGCCTCAGGAAAAGATAAACGCTCCCGGTGATTCAAGTTTAGGACGGCTGCCTCAAGCTTGTAATGGATACAGGCACGGGAGAAGGTAGGATGGGCCTCACCGCAGTTGAGGCAGCGAGCCTGGGGGAGAAGTGCACTCCGACTTAGAGTGACCTTCACCCCCACACAAAGGACAGAGAGAGTCCCAGAGCAGCGGAGGGCACCATGCCCAAACCTCCAGCACTTGTTACACAGCCGAGGAGAAGGAATATACTCCTGGACAGAGCAACCTAGCACCAGCAAGAATGACAGAGGATGGAAGGGTCCTACCATCAAAGGTGATCTTCACAACACGAAGGGGTAGACGGCGACGACCACGAGGGGGACGAGTAAACGAGTCAACCTGGAGGACAGAATGGCCTTGGGCATGAAGGATATGCTGAATATCATCGTGGCAATCCTGCAGATTCCGAACACCGGTTGTAACATGGGGCGGGAGGAGAATAGTGCCAACACTGGCATTCATCTGAACATTCTTGGAGACCCGAACAGGAATCTCGCCAAGGCAAGACAAGGCTGCCAAGCGGGAAGCTGCATCCTGAGAAGGAGCAGCAACGACACGTGTACCGAGACGAGTGGGGTTGAAGGTAACAGACGCATCCACGGAATCAACAAGATGCCGATGGAGGGAGAAATCGTCAGGAGGCGCAGAATCAAGAGGGAGGAGATCAAAGTATTTGGCCCATGAAGCGGGACCAAACAAGGTCTGATACGCGGCAGTTCGGGAAGGAATCGAGCGAGTGCGGCCGGGGCGCGAACGGCGTTGAAAACCCCCAGAGAGAGAGAGGGGTTAAAAGGCGCAGTAGTCACAACGAGAGACTTAGCCGCACCAGGGGACGAAGTGGTCACCACTGGGGGCTGGAGGCTCGACCCAGCCACAGAGGAGGGAGGGGAGCTGGGGGAAAAAGTCAGGATGGTCAAAGGAGGAGCAAGGTCGGGGCCCAACGCTTCAGAGCCTGGTCTTCCAATACAGGCCGACTCGGGGGCTTGGTCGCCCACCCCACGAGCCTGAGAGTTGTACAATGGAAACTTTTATCGACATAGAGACGAAGAGAAAGAAATTCATTCACGAATGTGCCCCCTTACCCACCATGGAGCCACAATTAGAGGCAGGACAACCAACAGGAACTTATCGCCGATCATGCCGGGGCCCCCTAGGGGTGCGTCGTGAGTATACGCCCCACAAACGCCACCTTAAGAACCGTCAGTCCGTCGAGATCGGGTTCAGCGACGAAAGGGGGATTGACAATAAAAGGTTCCCCTCGCTCGAGACGTCGGGTACAACAGTTCTACGGGTGCAAGAGTATGCCTCCTCAAGCACCCGGGCGTCAAAATAGAAGAAGTTCAAAGAAAGATCCAAAACAAGCAAAAGGTCGGCAGGAAACGACAAGCAGATAGGAGAAGAGGGGGGAGAAAAACGAAACAGAAGGAAAAGGAAAAGGTGCTCAGCACAATTGGAAAGGACGGCAGCAGGAGCACAAGGCTAGAAAAGGACAGAGGACTGCCCCAAGGAGCATCACACTCCGGCAGCCGCCCACTAAGCCCCCCTCACGGCATCAATGAGCTGAGCGGGGAAGGGGAAGTATGGTTGGACACTTCAGTTCTTCCCTCATGTTGATGATTCTTGTGCATCTTGGGGAACCAAGAATTATCCTCATGGCTTCATTCTGTACTACTTCAAGTTTGTCCAACATAGAGGAGGAGAAATTAATTAAGTGCAAAGCATTATAATCAATGAGAGATCTAACAAACATCATATCGAATAGTCTAGCATATTTAATATTGATACCAATATTCTTACAATTATGTGTTTTCAATGGTTTTAGTCTTTCTTTTAACCTACGGTGTAGATCGTTTACAATGTCACTGTTAATACCAACTCCAAGGTATTTGTGCTGCCTACACGTTTCAGTGTTCTGGTTGTTGACCTTGAAAGTTATAGAGACATGAGTTTTCTTTTGGGGATGGAGAACTCTGGATTTAGTTATAGAGATAACAAGACCACATTCAATGCTTTTAGCAGCGAGTGAATCAAATAGAGTTTGCAGTCTAGTTTGGGTGTTTGCAGCAATGCATATGTCGTCGGCATAACAGATGACGGCTTCGTCAGGTAGTGTGAGAATATCAATTGTTAATTTGTGCATCAGAACATTGAACAGTGTAGGACTTAGCACTCCACCCTGGAGTGTACCTATCTCAAAGAGAGCACAAGTTTACTTTTGACCCCCCTTGAAAAGGATTGAAGCGGTTCTGTTACTCAGGTAACCCCTGAGCCATGTCAACAGTCTTCCTTGAACTCCAAAAAAGGCTAGTTGTTCTAAGATTATTTCTCTGTTTGCTGTATCAAAGGCAGGTTTGGAGATCAATAAATGCCGCCTGAGAGCTTGGCCCCTCTCTGATAAAATATTCATCTAAGCAAGTTTGTGTGCTTCTTCCAGGAAGGAAATCATACAAGTTAGGAACAAGATGGGGCTTGATTTGAAACATTAGTCATTAGTCAAAAACATTTTTAATTAGTCTGTCGAGTATAATCCTCTCAAGAATGCATGCACGACGTCAGAGACGTCAGAGAAATAGGTCTGAATTTTTATAAATTAGGCTTGGGTATGGGTATTATGAGTCCCTGTGTCCAGCGGTCAGGTAAGACACCCTGCCTTAGACTTTGATTAAACAATTCTAGCAAAGGGCTATTTGACAGCTCAGCAAGTACTCTCATGGTATTGTATGTGATGCCATGCTCTCCAGGAGATGTAGCCTTACCTTTCTTGAGTGCATTTTTAATTTCAAAGGGGGTTATGCCAAAGTTATCATCAGTCCCTTTCTCACTACAGGCAATTTCAATATTGAAGTTATGATTTATTTTGGTACTAGCCATATGGTGTTGTACATCTAGGGGCAGACAGCTTATACTGGCAGGGCTTGCATATTGTTGAAGCAGCATGTCGCATAGTCTACAGGTGAATGGTGATCAAGTTGACGATTACTAGGATGAGAAATCTTTTTAATTTTGTTCCACATTTGGGATGAGGATGTTGCATGATTGATGTCTTGCAAAAACTGTTCCCAGTGCTGGTTATACATCTGTTCCTTTAGCTCTCTAAACTCCTGGCTGGCCTTAAGAAATATGGTGAGGGTGTCAGTTGTTTTATGTGTTTTATACTGCTCAGCTAGGAATAAAACTGTCATGCAGGGGCTTAAGGCGTGAGTCAGTGAACCACCTCTGTCCCTTCCTCACTGTTTTCGGTCTTGTGGATTTTACAACATTGTCATAAAAAGCGGTTACTTCAGTGACCAGGCCTTCATATAATGTGTTGACAGTAGTAAAACAGTAAGTATTATACCATTCAGAAATGCGGAATTTGAAGTGCATGTGTAAATTTTCAGGGATGTTAATTATTTTTTTTTCAAAGCTTAGGGATTTGACATTATTGATAGTGTATGAACTGAATATGGCAAAGTGATCACTAACTAATTCGTGAACAATTAATCCTCCGACAGCATTATCAATGAGACCGTGACCAATGACATAATCAAGCCTGCCACCCATGAGGTGTGTGACGTTAGAGGAGTCAAAGTTGAATACGGACATGTTATTATCTCTTAAGTTTTTCACAAAGACTCTGCCATTCCTCTTTGTTTTGGTGTCACCCAGGCTAGTGTGTCTAGCATTAAAATCAACCATGACAATGGATTGAGAGCTGCTGGTGATTTTTGGAAGAGAAGCTTCTACCATTTGATTGCACCTTACATATACATTAAATAAGTTAATAAAGCCGGTCCCTGTATCTATCTGAAACTGCTGGTAATATGAGTCGTCCCTTTTATGGTTTTTAATATGTTTACACACTAGGTTACTTTTAACATACGTCAAGAAACCGATATCATGTGAAGCAACATTTGAGAAAGCTACATAACCTGAGAGTTTGGGTGGCGTTTTATTTTTTGTGTTTGCAGTGTGCCTACAGTTCCTGCAGGCACAGTACATCAATGTTGTTGGCACCAGCGTACATCATTAGATCAAACAGCCTCCTTTGCACGCTTCTCACATTCCACGTGAGAAATTTAAGAGAGTTGGTCGTGGGTAATGGTGTTCATAAACCTGACGAAGAGAAGTGTTTACAAGGTTCACAAGTTGCAGACTATTGCGTACAAGTGACAATTGTTCAGTCATCAATGGCAAAGAGTTCTTTCATCTGTGACAAGGTCAGTTGTTTGCCTCCATCTTTCCTAGCATTTACAATCATTTCACGTTCAACAAGATTCATAGAGGTACAAGAGGTATTGTTTGTAATAAGTTCTTGAGTGCATTTGCTAATTACAGTTAAGACACATGGGTTTTCATATGTTACACTCGCCACAGCGGTACTTTCAGCACTGGAGGACGGGTCAATACTTGCATGAGACGTGTCAACACATACATCACTGGAAGGCATTTCCCTAGATACTTGACGTTCACTTCACTCCTCGGGCTGGCGAGAGGATCGCTTGAACACTGTCTCAGGTTGTCCATGTTGATCTTAGCATAATTGCTGTTGAGACCATTTTCAATGTGCATGAATTTTTCTTGGAGCTTACAGATGGTAATTTCAATTTTACTCATGCGAGCTGGAAGGCCTAACACCTCCCTCTGCAGGCTGGCGTCAGGCTTCCCAGGTAGGCGAGGGAAGGATGCCAGGCTGTTGGTGTCAGGAACGGTGGTGGGATCATCCCGGGTGGGGGGCGGGCTGGTGTAGTGGTGGGGTCATCCCCGGGTGAAGGGGTTGACTGGGGTAGTGGGGGGTTGCCCTACGGTGCTGTGGAGAGGTGGGACGCTTGACACACTCTTTGTTCCAGGCGGTCACACCTTCCCGCAAGCACCTGGAACACTTGTGCTTGGTGGCTGAGGATGTGGTTTCATCGGTCCCAAAGGCTTGGTCTTTATTGGGGCATTCTTTAGTGGGATGGTTGCCTGCACAGAAGGCACAGGTGACTGAAGATTTACAGTGCTTGGCTATGTGACCAAAGTGTTGACATTTAAAACACATTGACAGCTGAGGACACCCAGGGTGTCATGGGACTGGCTGGTTGGTAGGAACCTAGGAACCTGTGATGACTGGGGGGGGGGGGTGGCATCTCATTTTCCCAGACGATGACAATCCTGTTTAGTGGCTTCCCCCCAGACTTGATGCGTCTTGCACTGTACACACCTGGTAGTTCTTTCGCATAGGACATGTCAAGTTATCACGAGGGTAGAAATGTGACAAGGTACTCTTTGTATCTCCTGGAGCCCCCAGGAGAGTCTGCTTTACTGAATGAGATGCCACTCACTTGACCTTAGAGTAGGGCCGAGATGGTGACTTCATCGGACCTGGCTACATAGATGTAGGGTGAGGCGTGTCCAGGGATTATGAGGTCTATGGGGTCAGCATAAGCACTAGAGAGATCACGTTTCATCCAGGAGTACCTCCAGGCACTGGTAACTTTAGATGGAAATGCCAGCCTGGCATATTTATTACGGGCTGCTAGAGGAGGTCGTGGTCCCCCCTCCCTTTGTGGGGTGATATTGGTCATCTTGACAGCATTGTTGACTTTCGTGAACTTTTCCTCTTTGCGTAGGGTATTCTGGCTTTTGTGTACAGTATAATTACCATCCGAGGTTGCATCATCACTTGAGCTGGTCCCTCCTCATACAGGGATGTAAGGGGATGGAGTGTTTGTCCGTACTGTGGGTCATGTTGGGAGGTGTCCGAAATGGACGCAAATGCGTCTGAAGCATTTTGGGAAGGGTCACTGTGGGTGTCCCCAGCAGGCAGGAGGGAAGTGTCCATAGTCGCCAGAGTCACAACATGAAGTGAGAAGACACGTCAGCTTCTACCACAGAGTAGCACTTCAGGCTATGGCCCCGGACCCAGAACAACAGTGGCTACTAATCATAATGCAGAAACAAGATGAATAGTTCAGACACCATACAAGCAAACGTAGATGTATTCACGTTCAGCTGCCAACGCTGTTGCGGGTACCTCGCTGGCAGTGTGGTTTCAACTGGAATGGCAGGTGCTCTAAGAGTGCCACTCTGTCTGGAGCCAAGTTATCATGATATGGTCTGGCAGTAAAATGAATATAGGTGGCGTCCAGCCTCACTCTTTTCCTCAGCTGAAAATTATTATATTTAGCTGTGCGCTGATAGTATTCAGGGTTTAATCCCCCACGATTATTACTCCTCAGTTGGCGATGTTCCACTAATGTGAACACTAATTTTCTAGTTGCTAATTTCCTTAAAATAATTGATGATATTTGTAAAATGGTTTATAATTTCAGCTGGGTACCAAGTTGGATGGATATCATTACCACCGAGATATATAATGGATAGATGGTGAGACCATTCTAACGATAGAGTTAATGCAGGATTGTTATAAAAATTATGAGTAGTTGCTCCTAGTCACCAGAAGATTGTTACCTCTGTATGAGGGATAGGCCTAAGTGTCGTGGGTAATTGGCTGTGACCCACTAATGCTACTTTAAACATTACATTTCTGTTTAATGGATTAATAATGAGAATAATGGGGTTTAGGCTATAATATATGGCAGTCTACTACCAACCGTAAATAATAATGAATATATATATATATATATATATATATATATATATATATATATATATATATATATATATATATATGTCGTACCTAATAGCCAGAACGCACTTCTCAGCCTACTATTCAAGGCCCGATTTGCCTAATAAGCCAAGTTTTCATGAATTAATGTTTTTTCGTCTACCTAACCTACCTAACCTAACCTAACCTAGCTTTTTTTGGCTACCTAACCTAACCTTACCTATAAATATAGGTTAGGTTAGGTTAGGTAGGGTTGGTTAGGTTCGGTCATATATCTACGTTAATTTTAACTCCAATAAAATAAAATTGACCTCATACATAGAGAAAAGGGTTGCTTTATCATTTCATAAGAAAAAAACTATAGTAAATATATTAATTCAGGAAAACTTGGCTTATTAGGCAAATCGGGCCTTGAATAGTAGGCTGAAAAGTGAGTTCTGGCTACTAGGTACGACATATATATATATATATATATATATATATATATTGTGACGGTGTTCCCCCCCCCCTTATAATTCTCCCACGCCTGCAGTAAGAGTCATGTCTACTTTTCCCAAGCGTTCTCTACGTAGCAGGCTACAATTTGATATATGGGAGAGAGTGGAGTGTTCTTGGAGAGCCGAGAAATTAGTGAAATAGTAATATTTTGGCCTGTGGTATAGGCCCTTTAGGAAGGCAAGATGGCGCTTGCCTTCCTGATTTCCCGCCAAAACCATGTGACGTCAGTGGCACCGGATTGGTCACCGACAGCAATGTGGCACCGGGAGCCAATGAAAACCTCCCGTGGCGAAAGTGACGTCACGAGGGAAGGGGGTCCGGCCAGCGCGCCGAGCTGGCGCCAGCAGTCAGACACGACACGTCAAAGAGGTCGGACGTGCGACGATTGGTCCTGTCAGTTTGACAGTTGTTTCCCGCTCCCGTGGATTTACGCGTCACCTGAAGTCTGCCAGTACTCTGAGAGGTCTTCCCTAGTTCATGTGTTGAACCAGAGAGGGAATTGACGGTTATTTGAGCAACAAGTGCTCCAGTCAGGTACTGTGCAAGAAGAAGCAGTGAAGCCGTGCAGTGACGTATATGGCGTCTGTGGCAGTTCACCAGTTCGTGACGGCGTAGTGGCTGACAGAGCCACTGGGTAGCTGAGGAAGGAGAGGACTATTTGGGGAATCCGGATGACTGTTGCTGAGACGTAGGCGGCAGCCGTTGCTGGGAGAAGACGACGGCCAGGAGACCGACTCCAACCCTTCAAGAAGTCAAGAAGGAGGACGGACCTGCAGAGAAGAAGGCACGGAGACGACGCGCTAAACGGTGGGACGACGAGAGGCTCTGGTAGGACACGACGACGTGTCGTGTGGGGGCGTTCCCGACATGAGGACCAGGAGCTACATCTCGACTCTCATCGGAGGATAGGTTGAAGTAGGTGTTTCTAGTTCCCTCCCCATTCCCCTTTAGTTAGCTATGTTACTCGGCTATATTATCTAGCCTGAGGATTTTATATGTCGTGAGCAAGTCTCACCAATGTCACAGTGAGGCACCAGTTTGCCGTGTAGTACTATCAAGAGTACTTATCATACTTATGTTGATTATTGGTATGTACAGGCACCAGGAACAAGTGATAAATTTACTGTGTTGTGTATATCTTTCTAGAGATTTTGATGTGAACATATAGTGATAAATTATATATAATATTATGCCAGTATTTGGAAGTTAGGCTACGTGCCCAGAAACTATTTATTTTCCATGTATTGATATTTGATTTATATACAATATATATATGTCTTTGTTCATTCAGTGATTAATCATTTGTGAGTACAGTGAATTATTGCGTTATCGCCCACGAGAGAAAGTACTGAAAACTCCAGTGTTAATACTTCATAATATGTCATTGAATGAAGGGCAGTGAAAGCCATTACAGTGAGTCATTGTAGCATTGATTGTAGAAAAGACTGTTTGAGCCTGAGTACAGTGTAACTAAGAAATATGTGCTATTTGTGCCAATATCGAGTGTGCGAGTTTCTAGTACTATTGGAGAATTTAAAGAAACAGCGCGCGTGAATCTGAAAACAAGCAATAAGCTTTCGCGCGGGGGCCAGGCGATCAGCTGTTCTTGACACTTGATGAGGAGGGGAGGTGTTGCCACTTAGTGAGCGCATACTATTCGTGGGAACTACCGGCCGCTGCCAGGATCAGTTGATTTATTTATTATTGTTTGGCCTTGTGACATCTTTCATACATTTTAAGTAAAATACAAAATCACCTTTGTGTTTTTATCATTTCCTCCATTGATCTTGTGGCTATATTATACCGAAAGCATAGAGTGATAAAAGTACACACCTGCCTGAACTCCTGATCTATTGAGTGTGACCTTGCCAAGGCTACCACTAATTCCACCAGTCCACTGAGGTGTTACTGGCCACCTAAAACACCAGTTGGCGACCTTGTGGTTAACCGTAGAGCCCGATTGTTGGGGAGGGCACATGACAGTCAAGTGAACGAGTCGTGTTACCACTCTTTCTTAATCAGAGGCCGTTGAGATTGACTGGGAGACTCTCCTGGCGTGCAGTGGCGCCGTGAGGATCGAGTGAAGACCCGCAGGGCTACGATGAGTGACCTTGAGCATAACTATTGCTCACCCCAGAGTAAGAATAGAGTAGTGGAAACCCCCAACAATATATATATATATATAATGTGTCGTACCTAGTAGCCAGAACACAGTTCTTGGCCTACTATGTAAGGCCCTTTGCGTAATATGCCAAGTTTTCCAGAATTTCAATATTTTTCTCATTTTTTTCTTATGAAATGATAAAGCTATTCATTTAATTATGTATGAGCTATTTTTTTTTTAAATTTTAGTTAAAACTAACGTAGATATATGACCGAACCTAACCAACCCTACCTAACCTAACCAAACCTATTTTAACCTATCCTAAAGTAACATAACTATATCCATAATTTATGTTCTTATTATAATATAAAAATAATATTTAAAATAAGCCAATAGGAAAAAAATTATTGAGAATAAAGAAAATCGCTCGGCCTATTAGGCAAATCGGGTTTTGCATAGAAGGCCGAGAAGTGTGTTCCGGCTACTAGGTACGACATAAAATAAACCAATAAATAGGTATAAAATTAATAGGTATATATTACCTATATGTCGTACCTAGTTGCCAGAACGCTACTAGGTACTACTAAAGTAGCCCACACTATCTCATTGCCTGGGAGAGGATTGGAGTTCTGGTTGGTTAAATACCCCAGAATTCCTACCTCTCTTTATGGCTTTGATGTATGGTGTAGTGGATACAGCGTGCAACTGCCACCTTGTTGGCCAGTGTTCGAGTCCCCTGGTGGGTTGTCTAAAAAGTTATATGTTTATATATATATATATATATATATATATATATATATATATATATATATACATATATATATATATATATATATATATATATATATATATATATATATATATATATATATGCGGAAAATCCACAGAGAAATATGAAATGAGGTGAACGTTTCGGCTTTGTTAAAGCCTTTGTCAACACCAGACTGACTCAAGTCTGGTGTTGACAAAGGCTTTAACAAAGCCGAAACGTTCACCTCATTTCATATTTCTCTGTGGATTTTCCGCATAAAATGATCAGTGTTTTGTGATCGTCAATTGCATATATATATATATATATATATATATATATATATATATATATATATATATATATATATATATATATATATATATATATATATATATATATATATATATCCTTGTACCTGATAATACAGATACTTAACAGTATACTATAATCAGTGTTTATAATAAATTCTGATTCATTAATAACTAATAAATAATATTATTTATATAATATCTAATAAATATTAATAAATAACTAGCTCTAGACTATTTCGGTTCAAAGAACCCAAAAAGGATGCACCGAGAACTGGTATAGATTTTTAAGTTGATTCTGGTTTATCCGGTTTGATAAGGACCAAAATAATGTGTGGGATATTCTGGCTCCAAAATAATGCTAATAATCAAATATATAATTCGAAGGACAATTCTAATGAAACTAAAATATATTAGAGAACCAGTACCTATGGAACTCTTATATAAAGTGTAAGTTAAATATATTAATGTATAATGTATGAACTGTAGTTACTGTAAACTGTAGAGCCAAATCCCTCCACACACTTTGCGGGGGGTGGGGGGGGGGGGGTTTAATTGCTAAATAGAAGTTAAAGCATTTCAAATAATAAAATAATAAGATGCTATGTGCATTAATTCATGAATCATATATATATTTAATAAACAGGTATATATTAATAAATCAATAAATACTACTACGGGCTATCTACAAAAATGGTATAGATAGCTTAGCTGTGAGAAGAAATAGTAGTATACGTCTCCGTAAACTCGTAAACTCGTCGCCATGAAACTCGTTTTATCAGGCTACTCTGGGAACACGTGTTCATTGTGGAAGTTATCGTCTCGCTTGCGCTTGTACTACAGATGAAGGACGATTCACATGTAAAATAAATTTGAGAATATATAGTTCCTCACGTATTCATAGAAGTTATTGTGGGCAGATAAAGGTTGTGCGTCATAACTACTAACTGTCCTAAGTAACTGATTAAATTTGTCCACAAAAATAGAGTAGGGACAAACTAGTTAGCCGGACGCGGTGTCTGTGATATAATGAAGCTGTTGCGTCTTGATGGCGTTCGTAGATGCACGGATGGCTCTATATTAAGACGATGATACTCTCAGCTTTCTGACACTCTCCCTGATCATGGCGTCGCCTGCCAAGTCTCCTTCTTCCTCGGGTTCCTCGCGCATGCGCAGTTGTGTTGAGACGCTCTAAATATTTTTTTATGATTAATGTAATTTCCTGAGTTAATGGAACTAAGGTTTATCACAAACTATAGAGATTAAATATGTCTTATTTGATAATATATAAATTCTCGTTTCGTAATAATTAAATGAACGCGGTTCGATAGAAGAGTGTACTGGATAGAAATTTAGTCACTTGTGAATGCGCTGGAATTACATTTCGTAACAGTTTGAATTATTATCAAGTAATAAACTATATTGTTGAATCGAATATAAATATCTTATCAGCCTTAATTCACTGATTATATTCGTGACAAAAGGATTATTAAATGATAATTCACATTAAAGAATGTGAAATAAGGAGAACTTAATACAATTCTCGTGAATGTAAATATTTCCCCTTTAGTCGTGTGGGCTGATGCAACACCTGACTAGAATTTATGGGAAATGAGGCGATATTAAACCTTAATAAATTAAACTATTACTAAGTAAGTAAGTAAGTAATTATCAAAAGAAGGCACCAAACCGGGAAGGCTATGTAGCACCATCAAGTACGCAAAATAATCAGAGGGCGCTAAATATCACCAAGGATGCCAATACGAGAACAAAAACGCATAAGGCGAACGATATCAAAAGTATCCGAGTCACCAAGAATTCTATCGAGGGACAGGTGACCGCGAGGGGCGGTCGGAAAGCAAGACACACGCTCGTCCTGGAAGTCAGGACATTCAAGAAGGACATGCACGACCGTAAGAGGGACAATGCAACTAGGACAATAAGGAGCAGGGCGGCGCTCCATCAAGTGACCATGGGTTAAGCGAGTATGGCCAATACGCAACCTCGCCAGAGCTGTTTCCCACCGCCGGTTACGGTGGAAGGAGGACGGCCACGAAGAAACACAACATTTAAGAGTACGGAGCTTGTTACCAGTAACAGACAACCAAGAAGCCTGCCAACGGGAAAGGACTGAGGAATGGATAACCGGGTAAAAGTCGGAATACGGAATGCCCTTGCGAGAGATGGGACAAGAGCGGACAGCTTCCTTGGCAGCAGCATCCGCACGCTCATTTAAAGAGACACCAATATGGCTGGGAACCCAACAAAACTCAACCGACTTAAATTTACTGTGAACGAGAAACAGCCAATGCTGGATCTCGACAACTACTGGATGAACCAGATTAAAGGACCCGAGAGCCATGAGGGCACTACGAGAGTCAACAACAACCACAAAGGAAGACTGACAACGAGAAAGCAGGAGACGAAGAGCATAGAGAATAGCATAAAGTTCCGCTGTAAAGATGCTAGTCTCCGGAGGCAAGCGACACATATAAGTGCGATCAGGAAAAACAACAGAGTAGCCAACACCGTCCGCTGACTTAGACCCATCGGTGAAGACAGAAACGGAGCGGGAGTGAGAAGAAAAGTGCTCGAGGAAAAGGCGTTTTAGAACCGTAGGAGGGGAGCTTTAGGGATACGGGTCAAGGATGTACAAAACCGCGGAAGAGGGACCCTCCACGGGGGCAAAGAAGGAACAACACGAGGAGAAACATCAGAAATACGAACGGAAAGAGAATCCTGTAGGCGAGATAACCGGACAGAAAGAGGGTGGTGAAGAGGAACAGGAACCGCAGGAGGGGTAAAAGTTAAAGCACGACAGAGGCGAGAGGAAGGATGTTGCAAGGACCGCGCAAGATAGCGAAGACAGTAGCGATCACGGCGGTCCTGGAGAGACAGGAAGCCAGTGTCAACATACAAGCTAAGGATGGGAGTCGAACGAAAGGCACCAGAACTGAGACGCAACCCAGTATGGTGCAAAGCATCAAGACGGCGAAGAGTAGAAGGAGAAGCAGACGAGTAAGCAGGGCAACCATAATCGAGCTTAGACAGGACGAGAGAGGAATGTAAAGCAAGGAGAGTGCGCCTATCTGCCCCCCAAGAAGTATGGGACAAGACCCGAAGGAGGGTAAGGGCCTTAGAGCACTCAACATGGAGGTAAGAGATATGGGGAGACCAAGACAAACGAGTGTCAAGGAATAACCCCAAAAGCTTCGCGGAATCTTTGTATTCAAGGGGATGTCCATAAAGTGACAAAGAGGGACGACGAACAACCCGTTTCCGCGTAAAAGTCATGGCACAAGTCTTAGAAGTAGAGAACTTGAAGCCATGACCTATGGCCCAAGACGACACGGCATCAATGGCAAGTTGAAGCCGGCGTTGAAGGAAAGGCGAATCATCACCCTGACAACAAAGGGTAAGATCATCGACATAGAGAGCGGAGAATACACCAGAAGGAAGAGAGGAAAGAAGACCATTGTGGGCAACCAGAAAAAGAGTAGTGCTCAGAACACTACCCTGGGGCACACCTTCGTATTGCTGAAAAGAGGGAGAGAGAGCGGTACCAAGGCGCACCCGAAAGAAACGACGAGAGAGGAAGCTGCGGAGAAAGAGAGGGAGATGACCACGAAGGCCAAAAGAATGAAGTTGAGATAGGATATGATAACGCCAAGTGGTGTCGTAAGCCTTTTCTAGGTCAAAAAGGACGGCAACAACGGAGGTCTTCGCAGCAAAAGCAGTACGAATATAGACCTCCAAGTTCATCAGGACATCTGTCGTGCTGCGGCACTTGCGGAAACCAAATTGAGAAGGGGAGAGGAGGTGATGGTGTTCCAGGAACCACATCAGACGAACGTTAACCATACGTTCAAAGAGTTTGCAGACACAACTTGTGAGAGCAATAGGGCGAAAGTCCGTAGGGGAAGTACCCAGAGAACCCGGTTTGCGAACAGGGAGGACAACGGCATCGAGCCAGTCCTCAGGGACTGACGACGACTCCCAGATCCGATTATACAGACTCAGTAAATACCGAGACGTGCTCGGAGGGAGATGGCGAAGCATCTCATAATGAATACCATCGGAGCCCGCCGCCGTAGAACCGCAGAGGGCCAGGGCAGAACGAAGTTCAGAGAGAGAGAAGGGATCATTATAGGGAAGCTGAAGATGAGTGCAGAAATCTAAAGGACGAGACTCAAGGACAGGTTTACGAAGAAGGAAAGATTGGGGAAGATGAAGACCAAAGCTAACAGAAGAAAAGTGGGAACCCAGTTCGGAAGCGACCTGCAACGGGTCCGCCACAAGAGTATCATGGAGGTGAAGGACCGGTGAAACATCGGGAACGAACTTACCCGCTATCTTGCGGATACGCTTCCAGATCTGGGCCAGAGGGGTTTCGGACGTAATTGTTGAGACGTAAGATGCCCAACATTCACGTTTAGCCATACGGATGGCCCTACGGGCCACCGCACTCGCTTTCCGAAAGAAAAGAAAAGAATCGGTCGTCTGCCTACGGCGGTGCTTCTTCCAGGCTGCACGCTTACAGCAGACAGCCCGAGCACAGTCCGCATTCCACCAGGGAACGCACTTCCGGGGACCCCGAGAGGAAGAGCGAGGGATAGAGCGGAGGGCAGCGTCGAAGACAGTGTCATGAAAAAGGAGGAGAGCGCGAGAGAGGGGCAGAAGGGAGAGGTCAGAGAGAGTAGCACTGAGGGAAAATAGGGTCCAGTCCGCCTTAGCAAACTGCCACCTAGGGAAAGAGAGGGAAGGGCGAAAAGAGAAAAAGGAAACAAGGATGGGGAAATGATCACTTCCATGGAGGTCATCAAGAACCTGCCACGTGAAATCTAAGTAAAGAGAAGAAGAGCAGAGAGAAAGATCAAGACAAGAAAGGGTGCGAGTTCGAGAGTCCAAATGAGTGGGCTCACCAGAATTCAGAAGAGACAGGGAAGAAGAGAGGAGAAACGGCTCAAGGAGGCGACCCCGGGTATTCGTCAGAACGTCACCCCAAAGAGAATGACGACAATTGAAGTCACCCAGCAGGAGCACAGGCTCCGGCAAGGAGTCTAGGAGGTGTTTCAAATCAGGAAGAGAGAGCGGGACACTCGGGGGGAGATAAATGGAACAAACTGTGTACCATTTCCCCACAAAGATACGAGCAGCAGAACAATGGAGAGGCGAAGGAAAAAGTAAAGGAACAAAGGGAACATCAGCCCGAATCAAGAGAGCAGAAGAATTAGAAGCCCCAGCAATGGCTGGGGGGGGGGGGGGGAGAGAAAGGAATAGCCACGAAAACGACCAGGACGAGCACCAAGCATTGGCTCCTGGAGACAGACACAAAGGGGCGAAAACCGCGAAACCAGAAGTTGGAGTTCGAGGAAATTGGCGTAATAACCTCGAACGTTCCATTGAAGAATGGACAACGACGAGAAGAGAAAGGACAAAAACAGAGAACAAGGAAGAAACAAAGGCGAAAGACCAACAGAGCACGTTAAAGAATATCAGGGTCGGGATCAGGGTCAGCAAAGTCAGGGTTAGGGGGCATGGGTAAACTGAGCAAAGACGGAGGGAAGGAAATGGGAGAACAGATCAGAGGTGGGCGGGCAGGGTCCGGAGGAGGAGGAGGAGGAGGAGGAGACAACGGAGAGGAGCAGTCAAGGACAGCAGCAGGAAGAGGGGAAGTAGAAAGAGGGGAGCGCACCCCAGCAAGAGCAGCAACCGAAAGGGAAGCAGGGGCCAAAGAAACCTCCAAAGCAGGAACAGGGGGCGCAAGCACTGAAACGGGAGGGGAAGGAGCAACAGAGCCAGAAGGAGGAGCTGAGGAAGAAAGTGAAGCCTTCTTACCCGCCGGGGAAGAGGAAGGAGAGGAGCCAGGCTTACGCTTCTGACTTAAAGAGACCGGTGTCCCAGCAACCACGTACCAGGCAACGGATTCCAGTGTCTCAACAGGAGAAGCCGAACGAGAGCACACACGACGGCCGTTAGGAGAGCGATGGACATCCGCCCGCACCGACAGGCGGTGGGGAGAGCCGATAGATGGAGGAAGAGGATGGGAAGGAGGATCGGAGGGGGACGAGGAAGAAGACACAGAAGACACGACAGACCGGGTAGAAGGAAGGGGAACCCCAGACAGAGGACCAGGAGGAGGATCCTTCGGGAGAGAACCCAAAGGGACAGAGGAGGGGGCAGTGGGCGCATCAGGGTCCAAGGCCCGGAAACGGTTGTGAGTCTGAGGAAGGCGGGAAGGACGAGGAGAGGAAGAGCGCAACACGCGAGCATAAGAGATATTAGCATAAGGCGGGAGCCGGCGAACCTGGCGCCTCGCCTCAGGAAAAGATAAACGCTCCCGGTGCTTCAAGTTGAGGACGGCTGCCTCAAGCTTGTAATGGACACACGCACGGGAGAAGGTAGGATGGGCCTCACCGCAGTTGAGGCAACGAGCCTGGGGAGAAGCGCACTCCGACTTAGAGTGACCTTCGCCACCACACAAAGGACAGAGAGAGACAGTCCCGGAGCAGCGGAGGGCACCATGCCCAAACCTCCAGCACTTGTTGCAGAGCCGAGGAGAAGGAATGTACTCCTGGACAGAGCACCGGGCACCAGCAAGAATGACAGAGGGTGGAAGGGTCCTACCATCAAAGGTAATCTTCACAACCCGGAGGGGTTGACGGCGACTACCACGAGGGGGACGAGTAAACGTGTCCACCTGGAGAATAGAATGGCCCTGGGCAGCGAGGATATGTCGAATATCGTCGTGGCAGTCGCGCAGGTCCCGAACACCGGTCGCAACATGGGGCGGGAGCAAAATAGTGCCAACACTGGCATTCAACTGAGCGTTCTTCGAGACCCGAACGGGGGTCTCGCCAAGGCAGGATAAGGCAGCCAAGCGGGAAGCAGCATCCTGAGAAGGAGCAGCAACGACACGTGTACCGAGACGAGTGGGGTTGAAAGTAATGGAGGCATCCACGGAATCAATGAGATGTCGAAGGAGGGAGAAATCGTCAGGAGGCGCAGAATCAAGAGGGAGGAGATCAAAATATTTGGCCCATGAAGCGGGACCAAACAAGGCTTGATAGGTAGCAGAACTGGAAGGAATCGAGCGAGGGCGGCCGTGACGAGGACGGCGGTGAGAACCCCCAGAGAGAGAGGGGTTAAAAGGCGCAGTAGTTACAACTAGAGAAGGAGCCGCGCCAGGGGACGAGGTAGTCACCACTGGGGGCTTGGGGCTCGACCCAACCACAGAGGAGGGAGGGGAGCCAGAGGAAGGAGTCAGAGAGGCCAAAGGAGGAGCAAGGTCGGGGCCCAATGCAGCGGAGGCTACAGAGCCCGGTCTTCCAATACGGACCGACTCGGGGGCTTGGTCGCCCACCCCACGAGCCTGAGAAGGTAAACCAGAAGAAGCCGAAGCAGGGGTAATCATCTTGACGAAAGAAGAATTCACTCACGAATGTGCCCCCACACCCACCATGGAGCCACAATTAGAGGCAGGACACCCAACAAGAAGCTATCGCCGATCTTGTCGGGGCCTCCTAGGGGTGCGTCGCGAGTATACGCCCCACAAACGCCACCTTAAGAAACCGACAGTCCGTCGAGATCGGGTTCAGTGACGAAGTGGGGATTGACAATAAAAGGTTCCCCTCGCTCTCGACGTCGGGTACTGCAGTTCTACGGGTGCATGAGTATGCCTCCTCAAGCACCCGGGCGTCAAAATAGAAGAAGTCCAAGGGAAGAACCAGAACGAGCAAAAGGTCGGCAGGAAACGGCAAGCAGATAGGAGAAGAGGGGGGAGAAAAACGAAACAGAAGGAAAAGGAAAAGATGCCCAGCAGAATTGGAGAGGACGGCAGCAGGAGCACAAGGCTAGAAAAGGACAGAGGACTCTCCCAAGGAGCATCACACTCCGGCAGCCGCCCACTAAGCCCCCACACGGCGACAACGAGCTGAGCGGGGAGGGGGAAACTATTACTAAGCGATCTGTTAGTAGAGTTAGCAAATTATATTACACAGTACAAGAACAGCTTCTTAAAGGTACTAAAAGTTAGTAATCAAGTATTGGAAATTTCCAACAGCATATGTCCTGACTCCTTTTCTACATACATGTGCTGACTCCCTTTCTAAACACATGTCCTGACTCCATTTCTAAGCACATGTGGTGATTCCATTTCCAAACACATGTGCTGACTCCCTTTCTTAACACATGAGCTGATTTACTTTCCTTGCATATGTACTGACTCCTTTTCATAAAACATATGCTGACTCTTTCTAAACTCATAAGCTGACTCCCTTTCTTTGCACATGTGCTAACTCCCTTTCTAAGCACATGTGCTGACTTTCTTACTAAACACTTGTGCTAACATCTTTTCTAAGCACGTTGAGTGTCTCCCTTTTTTTAAGGACACTGGCTGAAACCTTTTTCAAGCACATGTGCTGACTCCCATTCAACACCCATGTGCTAACCCCGTTTCTAAAAACATATGCTGACTCCCTGACAAAACACATATGCTGACTTATTTTCTAAACATTTGTGCTGACTCCTTTCATAAACACATACATTGATCTCTCTTCTAAATACATAAGCTGACTCTCATTATAAACACATGTGCTGACTCCATTTCTAAAAACACATATGCTGAATCCCTTTCTAAACAAATACGCTGACTCCCTTTCTAAACACATGATCTTACCCCCTTTCTAAACACATGTGCTGACTCCTTTTCTAAATACATGTGCTGACTCTAATTATATACACTTGTGCTGACTTCTTTTTTAAACACATATTCTGATTCCGTTTCTAAACATATGTGCTCACTCACTTTCAAACATTTTGTGATGACTCACTTTTAAATATTTTGTTGCGACTCCCTTTCTAAGCACAAATGTTCTCTCATTTCTAAAGACATAAGCGTACTTTCTTTGTAAGCACATGTCCTGACTCCTTTTTTACACACATGTGCTGACTTCCCTTCTGAACATATATGCTGACTGCTTTTCTAATCACATGTGCTAACACCTTTTTAATTACAAGTACTGACTTCCTTTCTAAACACATGTGCTGACTCCATTTCAAAATACATATCCAGACTCCCTTTCTTAACACATAGGGTGACTCCCTTTCTTAACACATAGGGTGACTCCCTTTCTTAACACATAGGGTGACTCCCTTTCTTAACACATAGGGCGACTCTCTTTCTTAACACATAGGGCGACTCCCTTTCTTAACACATAGGGCGACTCCCTTTCTTAACACATAGGGCGACTCCCTTTCTTAACACATAGGGCGACTCCCTTTCTTAACACATAGGGCGACTCCCTTTCTTAACACATAGGGCGACTCCCTTTCTTAACACATAGGGCGACTCCCTTTCTTAACACATAGGGCGACTCCCTTTCTTAACACATAGGGCGACTCCCTTTCTTAACACATAGGGCGACTCCCTTTCTTAACACATAGGGCGACTCCCTTTCTTAACACATAGGGCGACTCCCTTTCTTAACACATAGGGCGACTCCCTTTCTTAACACATAGGGCGACTCCCTTTCTTAACACATAGGGCGACTCCCTTTCTTAACACATAGGGCGACTCCCTTTCTTAACACATAGGGCGACTCCCTTTCTTAACACATAGGGCGACTCCCTTTCTTAACACATAGGGCGACTCCCTTTCTTAACACATAGGGCGACTCCCTTTCTTAACACATAGGGCGACTCCCTTTCTTAACACATAGGGCGACTCCCTTTCTTAACACATAGGGCGACTCCCTTTCTTAACACATAGGGCGACTCCCTTTCTTAACACATAGGGCGACTCCCTTTCTTAACACATAGGGCGACTCCCTTTCTTAACACATAGGGCGACTCCCTTTCTTAACACATAGGGCGACTCCCTTTCTTAACACATAGGGCGACTCCCTTTCTTAACACATAGGGCGACTCCCTTTCTTAACACATAGGGCGACTCCCTTTCTTAACACATAGGGCGACTCCCTTTCTTAACACATAGGGCGACTCCCTTTCTTAACACATAGGGCGACTCCCTTTCTTAACACATAGGGCGACTCCCTTTCTTAACACATAGGGCGACTCCCTTTCTTAACACATAGGGCGACTCCCTTTCTTAACACATAGGGCGACTCCCTTTCTTAACACATAGGGCGACTCCCTTTCTTAACACATAGGGCGACTCCCTTTCTTAACACATAGGGCGACTCCCTTTCTTAACACATAGGGCGACTCCCTTTCTTAACACATAGGGCGACTCCCTTTCTTAACACATAGGGCGACTCCCTTTCTTAACACATAGGGCGACTCCCTTTCTTAACACATAGGGCGACTCCCTTTCTTAACACATAGGGCGACTCCCTTTCTTAACACATAGGGCGACTCCCTTTCTTAACACATAGGGCGACTCCCTTTCTTAACACATAGGGCGACTCCCTTTCTTAACACATAGGGCGACTCCCTTTCTTAACACATAGGGCGACTCCCTTTCTTAACACATAGGGCGACTCCCTTTCTTAACACATAGGGCGACTCCCTTTCTTAACACATAGGGCGACTCCCTTTCTTAACACATAGGGCGACTCCCTTTCTTAACACATAGGGCGACTCCCTTTCTTAACACATAGGGCGACTCCCTTTCTTAACACATAGGGCGACTCCCTTTCTTAACACATAGGGCGACTCCCTTTCTTAACACATCTGATGAATCCCATTCTAAACACATGTGATGACTCCCTTTCTAAACACATGCTGACACCTTTTCAAAACACATATGCAGATACTTTTTCGTAAGCACATGTGCTGACTCCTTTTCTAAACTTATGTGCATATTCCCTTTCTAAACACTTGTCACGACTCTCTTTTTAAACACATGTGCTGACATTTTCCTTAGCACAGGTGCTGAATCCATCTTAAATTACGTGTACTAACACCTATTCAAAACATATGCTGACTCCCTTTCTAAACATATATGCTGACTCCCTTTCTTAACACATGTGATGACACCCATTCTAAACACATATGATGACTAAGCACATGTGCTGACTCACTTTCTAGTCACATGGGCTGACTCACGTTCTAAGAACAAATGCTATCTCCCTTTATAAGAACAATGTGCTGACTCACTTTCTATGTACATGTTCTAACACGTTTCAATGCGTTTGTCCTGATGTTACGGCCACAATGGGTCGCAACCGGGTTTTTTTCGGGTGGTACTAAAGTTCTGGTATCCGGCCCCAAGTAAGTAGTGGCTTTTAAGGAGTGAGCTCGGTAATGCAAATAAAACAAAAAAAGGGGTGGGGGTTGAATTGAATACTACACTTCATAAAATTTCGATATATTTACATATGATAACTTTTTCCATCACCTCGTAAATATTCCTAACAAAAGTATTAGTACACCTAATATGTACAAAAGTCTCATGGAACACTAAACACTCTTCAATTCTGGCGATGCAGTCTTGTAAGCTACCGTGTTTCCTTATCCGTAGCACTATCCTCAGCAGGTACCGGGAAACAACAATGAGTCTACCCTGGTCACGGGCCAGCCATACCACAGTCTCACTATGTGCTTCCTCGTCAAGGCCCACAATCACAGTCCAGCCCGGTGCTGGCAGACCTTCAGCCTCGCGCTGCTGGGCCACTTCACGTGCTAGGGTAACCGAGCCCTAGGCAGGAGCTTCGTGCACCTCGCTGGTTACTCTCTTCTTCAGCACCTTAGTCAGTTGTCTCTTCTATTAGTCAGCCCCGGGTACGGCGAATCCCATCACTGCCACTCCACAGGTAGACAGTAGAACACTTCACAGTTCTCTTCCGGCGGCGGCTCACTGCTTCCGTAAAGCAGACTGGTGTAGAGACCTTGGCTGCCCTGGGCAGACTGACTCTCCTCGTAAAACAGCAGCCCTACGTCGATTCTGTGAATACAGACACGTCATCAGTACACAGGGACACTAGGAAACACCACTTACGGACCCTGCCATAAACGTACACCATTTCGCCCAATAGATGGCGCTGATTTTCTATGCGCCACCTCACCAGAGGTCAGCTCCAGCTACCTCTCGGCTACTAGGACAAGAATCTAGCATTTCTGGCTGGTATAGTCCTGTCACTACTAGATGGCGTCGTCATATTAGTGGGGGTTTCGGGAGCGGACTCACAGATGGCGTTGATGTTGCTACTCCGTGCTCTGACGATGGACTTGGGTTCGTAACACCTGACTTTCTTTCTAATCATATGTGCTGACTTCTTTCTCAAAGCACATTTTCTAACTCCTTTCTATGCAGACTCCCTTTCTAAATACATATTCTGACGCCCTTTTCAAGTACATGTGTTGACTCCTTTTCGAAGCACATGTGCTGACTCCGTTTCACAACACATATGCTGACTCACTTTCTAAACACATGTGCTGACTCCTTTTACTAACACATGTGTTGATCTCTCTTCTAAATACATAAGTTGACTCCTATTTTAAACGCACGTGCTGACTCCATTTCTAAACACATATGCTGACTCCCTTTCTAAACACATATGCTGACTCCGTTTCAAAACAAATGTGCTGACTCAGTTTTAAACATATTGTGAAGTCACACTTAATGCTGTCTCATTTCTAAAGACATAATCATACTTTTTTGTAAGCACATTTCCTGATTCCTTTTCTACACACATGTGCTGACTAACTTTCTAAACACATGTGCAGACTCTCTTTTTTTCACTTGTGCTGACTGCCTTTCTTAGCACGTGTGTTGACACCCTTTTTAAACACATATGTTGACTTCCTTTCTAAACACATATGCTGACTTCCTTTCTTAACATATTTGCTGAATCCCCTTCTAAGCAAATGTGCTAACACCTTTTAAGCACACGCACTGACTTCCTTTCTAAGCACATGTGCTGATTGTCTTTCTAAACACATATGCTGACTTCTTTTCTAAACTTATATGCTAACTACCTCTCTAAGCACATGTGCTAACACCTTTTTAATTACACGTACTGACTTCCTTTCTAAACACATATGCTGACTTCATTTCTATATACATATCCAGACTCCCTTTCTAAACATATGCACAGACTAACTCTCCTAGCACATGTGCTGACTCCCTTTTTGAAGATATAGGCATACTCTTTTTGTAAGCACAAGTCCTGACTTCTTTTCGACACATATGTGCTTACTCCTTTTCTAAACACATGTGCTGACTACCTTTCTAAACAAATGTGCTGACTTCCTTTATAAACACATGTGCTGACACCTATACTAAACACATATCATGGCTCCTTTTCTAAACACATATGCTAACTTCCCTTCTAAACACATGTGCTGACACCATTTCTAAAAACATTTGATGACTCCCTTTCTAAACACATGTCCTGATTTATATTCTAAATACATATGCTGACTCACTTTCTAAGCACATGTGCTGACTCTACTTCTAAATACATGTGCTGACTCCCTTTCTGAACACATATGGTGACTCCATTTCTAAGCATATGTCCCGATTCCTTTTCTAAACACATGTGTTGACTTAATTTCAAAGAACATGTGCTGAGTACCTTTCTAAACACATGCGCGGACTCATTTTGTAAACACGTGTGATGACTACCTATCACACACATATGCTGAAACCTTTTCTAAGCATATGTGCTGACTCTGTTTTTTAGCACATGTGTTAACTCCCTTTTTAAACACATATGCTGAGTTCCTCTATGAACACATCTGCTGACTCCCTTGCTAAGCACATGTTGTAACACATTTCTAAGCACACGTACTGACTCCATTTCACAACACATGTGCTGACTACGTTTCTAAACATTTATGCTGACTCCCTTTCTAAACACATGTGCTAACTCCTTTTCCAGACACATATGCTGACTCCCTTTCTACACACATATGCTGATTCTAATTCTAAACACATGTGCAGGCTCTATTTCTAAACACAAGTTCTGACTCCACTTCTAAGCCCTTGTGATGACTCCCTTTCTAAACACATTTACTGACTCCCTTTTTTAGCAAATGTACTGACTCCCTCTTCATGCACATGTGCTGAATCCCTTTCACAACACATGTGCTGACCCCATTTAAAAAAAAACATATGCTGACTTCCTCTCGAAACAAATATGCTGACTCCCTTTCTAAACACATTTGCTGATTTTACCTCTAAATACATGTGCTCACTTTATTTCTAAAGACATATTCTGACTCTATTTCCAAACACATATGCTGACTCCCTTTCTAAACACATATGCTGACTCCCTTTTTAAACAGATGTGCTGACTCACTTTTTAAACATTATGTGCTGACTCCCTTTCAAAACACATACTCTGACTCCCTGTTCAAGCACATGTGCTGACTTCTTTTCTAAGCACATGTGCTGAATCCCTTTCACAACACATGTGCTGATCCCATTTATAAACACATATGCTAACTCCCTGTCAAAAACATGCTGACTCACTTTCTAAACACATGTGCTGACTCCTTTTATAAACACATGTGTTGATCTCTCTTCTAAATACATAAACTGACTCATTTTCTAAACACATACGCTGACTACCTTTCTGAACATGTGCTAACCCCCTTTCTAAACAAATGTGCTGACTCTAATTATAAACAAATGTGCTGACTCTAATTATAAACACATGTGCTGATTCCGTTTCTAAACACATATTCTGTTTCAGTTTCTAAACACATATGCTCACTCCCTTTCTAAACACATATGCTGACTCCCTTTCAAAACATATGTGCTGACTCACTTTTAAACATTTTCTGATGACTCACTTTTAAACATTTTGACATGACTCCCTTTCTAAGCACAAATGCTCTCTCATTGCTAAAGACACAACCATACTTTCTTTGTAAGCACATGTCCTGACTCTTTTTCTACACACATGTGCTGACTAACTTTCGAACAAATGTACAGATTTCTTTTCTAACCACATGTACTGACACTCTTTCTAAACACATATGCTGACTCCCTTTTTAAGCACATGTGCTGACTGCTTTCCTAGGCACATGTGCGGACTCCCTTTCTAAACACATATGCAAACTCTAATTCTAAACACGTGCTGACTATTTCTAAACACATATTCTGACTCCCTTTCTAAGCACATATGCTGGCTCCCTTTTCAAGCACATGTGCTTTCTCCTATTCTAAGCACATGTGCTGACCCAGTTTCTAAACACATGTGCGGACTCCCTTTTAAAACACATATGCTGCCTCACTTTCTAAGCACGTGTGCTGACTCCTTTTATAAACACATGTGTTGATCTCTCTTCTAAATACATAAGCTGACTCCCTTTCTAAACACATACGCTGACTGCCTTTCTAAACACATACGCTGACTGCCTTTCTAAACATGTGCTGACTCCCTTCCTAAACACATGTGCTGACTCTAATTATAAACACATGTGCTGACACTAATTATAAACACATGTGCTGATTCAATTTCAAACACATATTTTGACTCACTTTTAAACATTTCGTGATGACACACTTTTAAACATTCGTGATGACTCACTTTTTAACATTCGTGATGACTCACTTTTTAACATTCGTGATGACTCACTTTTAAACATTCGTGATGACTCACTTTTAAACATTCGTGATGACTCACTTTTAAAGATTCGTGATGACTCACTTTTAAACATTTTGTGATGACTCACTTTTAAACATTTCGTGATGACTCACTTTTAAACATTCGTGATGACTCACTTTTAAACATTCGTGATGATTCCCTCTCTAAGCACAAATGCTGTAGTTGGAAAATCTGACTCCAATGTTTGTAATTAAAATGAAAAGACTTCAATAGCTACGAAGGACCACCACCTTTTGAGAAAAAGTGGAAAACAAAGAATGAACAAGTGTATTAATTTGTTACCAAGAACTAGTGTCCTATGGATCTTAAGACTGTATTTATCACGAAATAAGAGTCAAATTAACTTTCACAAATTGGAGCGTACGAGCGCTAGGATACAATTAAGTATCCTAGTCTTAAGATACACCAATAATCCTAGCACCAATAATCTGCACCAATTATTAGCACCAATAATCTGGGTGTAGCACCAATAATATAAGAGGGTGGGGGTGTAGCACCAATAATATAAGAGGGGGGTGTAGCACCAATAATATAAGAGGGTGGGTGTGTAGCACCAATAATATAAGAGGGGGGGTGTAGCACCAATAATATAAGAGGGGGGGTATAGCACCAATAATATAAGAGGGGGGGTGTAGCACCAATAATATAAGAGGGGGGTGTAGCACCAATAATATAAGAGGGTGGGTGTAGCACCAATAATATAAGAGGGGGGTGTAGCACCAATAATATAAGAGGGGGTGTGTAGCACCAATAATATAAGAGGGGGGTGTAGCACCAATAATATAAGAGGGGGGGGTGTAGCACCAATAATATAAGAGGGGGGGTGTAGCACCAATAATATAAGAGGGGGGGTGTAGCACCAATAATATAAGAGGGGGGGTGTAGCACCAATAATATAAGAGGGTGGGTGTAGCACCAATAATATAAGAGGGGGGGTGTAGCACCAATAATATAAGAGGGGGGTGTAGCACCAATAATATAAGAGGGGGGGGGTGTAGCACCAATAATATAAGAGGGTGGGGGTGTAGCACCAATAATATAAGAGGGTGGGGGTGTAGCACCAATAATATAAAAGGGGGGGTGTAGCACCAATAATATAAGAGGGTGGGTGTAGCACCAATAATATAAGAGGGGGGGTGTAGCACCAATAATATAAGAGGGTGGGGGTGTAGCACCAATAATATAAGAGGGGGGGTGTAGCACCAATAATATAAGAGGGGGGGGGTGTAGCACCAATAATATAAGAGGGTAGGGTGTAGCACCAATAATATAAGAGGGGGGGGTGTAGCACCAATAATATAAGAGGGTGGGTGTAGCACCAATAATATAAGAGGGGGGTGTAGCACTAATAATATAAGAGGGGGGTGTAGCACCAATAATATAAGAGGGGGGGTGTAGCACCAATAATATAAGAGGGGGTGGGTGTAGCACCAATAATATAAGAGGGGGGTGTAGCACCAATAATATAAGAGGAGGGGGGGTGTAGCACTAATAATATAAGAGGGGGGGTGTAGCACCAATAATATAAGAGGGGGGGTGTAGCACCAATAATATAAGAGGGGGGTGTAGCACCAATAATATAAGAGGGGGGTGTAGCACCAATAATATAAGAGGGGGGGGTGTAGCACCAATAATATAAGAGGGGGGGTGTAGCACCAATAATATAAGAGGGGGGGTGTAGCACCAATAATATAAGAGGGGGGGTGTAGCACCAATAATATAAGAGGGGGGTGTAGCACCAATAATATAAGAGGGGGGGGTGTAGCACCAATAATATAAGAGGGGGGGTGTAGCACCAATAATATAAGAGGGTGGGTGTAGCACCAATAATATAAGAGGGGGGTGTAGCACCAATAATATAAGAGGGGGGGGGTGTAGCACCAATAATATAAGAGGGGGGGTGTAGCACCAATAATATAAGAGGGGGGTGTAGCACCAATAATATAAGAGGGGGTGTAGCACCAATAATATAAGAGGGGGGGTGTAGCACCAATAATATAAGAGGGGGGGTGTAGCACCAATAATATAAGAGGGTGGGGGTGTAGCACCAATAATATAAGAGGGTGGGTGTAGCACCAATAATATAAGAGGGGGGGTGTAGCACCAATAATATAAGAGGGTGGGGGTGTAGCACCAATAATATAAGAGGGTGGGGGTGTAGCACCAATAATATAAGAGGGGGGGTGTAGCACTAATAATATAAGAGGGGGGGTGTAGCACCAATAATATAAGAGGGGGGTGTAGCACCAATAATATAAGAGGGGGGTGTAGCACCAATAATATAAGAGGGTGGGTGTAGCACCAATAATATAAGAGGGGGGGTGTAGCACTAATAATATAAGAGGGTGGGTGTAGCACCAATAATATAAGAGGGGGGGGGGTGTAGCACCAATAATATAAGAGGGGGAGTGTAGCACCAATAATATAAGAGGGGGGTGTAGCACCAATAATATAAGAGGGGGTGTGTAGCACCAATAATATAAGAGGGGGGGTGTAGCACCAATAATATAAGAGGGTGGGTGTAGCACTAATAATATAAGAGGGTGGGTGTAGCACCAATAATATAAGAGGGGGGGTGTAGCACCAATAATATAAGAGGGGGGGTGTAGCACCAATAATATAAGAGGGTGGGTGTAGCACCAATAATATAAGAGGGGGGGTGTAGCACCAATAATATAAGAGGGTGGGTGTAGCACCAATAATATAAGAGGGGGGAGTGTAGCACCAATAATATAAGAGGGGGGTGTAGCACTAATAATATAAGAGGGTGGGTGTAGCACCAATAATATAAGAGGGGGGGTGTAGCACTAATAATATAAGAGGGTGGGTGTAGCACCAATAATATAAGAGGGGGTGGGTGTAGCACTAATAATATAAGAGGGTGGGTGTAGCACCAATAATATAAGAGGGGGGTGTAGCACTAATAATATAAGAGGGTGGGGGGTGTAGCACCAATAATATAAGAGGGTGGGGTGTAGCACCAATAATATAAGAAGGTGGGGTGTAGCACCAATAATATAAGAGGGGGGGGTGTAGCACCAATAATATAAGAGGGGGGGGTGTAGCACCAATAATATAAGAGGGGGGGGTGTGTAGCACCAATAATATAAGAGGGGGGTGTGTAGCACCAATAATATAAGAGGGGGGGTGTAGCACTAATAATATAAGAGGGTGGGGTGTAGCACCAATAATATAAGAGGATGGGGTGTAGCACCAATAATATAAGAGGGGGGGTGTAGCACCAATAATATAAGAGGGGGGGTGTAGCACCAATAATATAATATTAGCACCAATAATCTGATGCTGGCTCAACCGTCAGAAAGAAATGTGTATGTAAATTCAAATCATGGTTCATACACATAGAATCAAATGAAACGTAGTTAGTATATAGTATAACATTCATAACTGACAAGTAAATGGCAATTTGAAAAGAAATCATTCATGTAAGTAGATGTTAGTATATCTAATACTACACTGCTAAAAATAATGTCAGCTTAGCTGTTCGACTGAATTAGTTGGAGAAGTGTAGGGCGATAACGACAGCACACTTGTTGCAACACGATATCGAGCAAGCACATGGAATGAAAGTACTTCCTCTCCTTCACGCCGCTACCAGTCAAGCTGAAAGGCAGATTAAATATAAAAGTTGTCTAAACTATAGTTAATATCACTATTTCTGATTGAAAAGTGGGAGTCCAGACTTAATTAAACTAACTTTGTTTATGGTGTTGTCGCGTGGCATAACGAACGAGCAGCCTACACATGAAAATGTTATCAAGTGCACTTCGATAACAAAAATCAGTAGGAACTAGGACATATGCTCGCCCGGAATTGTGTTGAATACAGATGTAGATCTCCACGAAGTCTGGCACCCACTGATGCAAGGATGACGTAACTATGAGTCGTTAAGTAGGAGTTCTGCTACATAGTAACTTTGGCAAGATGGATGCCCACGCTTTCCATGTAAAGGCGTCGGAGACGTTCTGACGCTCTCCTCTTTCCTTCCTCCGATTGCGCATGCGCGGCACTCGGTAGGTACCTCGAGCGTAAATGAATTTATATATTTAGGAATTAACTAGGGGAAGGAAGAGATTGTGGCGAGTATTGATGCCATGTTTAAATCTTTCATATTATAATATAACCTCTCGTAGCGTAAGTCGGTTTATTAAAGCTAAGTAAATAAATGAGGAATATAAAGTGGAATTATTTTACATTTTAATAATTTCCACTGGAGTGTTTAATTTCATCTAAATAAGGGAGTTCCAGTTAGCAGCAATGTGCTACGAAAATAAACTTATTAGTAAGCAATTATCCTTAGTAAAGGAAGTGATAAACTGAACTCTGTTTTCAATCCAACAATGTGCAGATATTTCCTGGGCTGCCTGATGGAACACGTCGTAGGAAGGATTTGAAAAAATATTGCGTATTATAAAATCATGATACTGATTAATTTTACAAGTTAGTAATTTTAGTAACTAATTGTGGTTAATACAAAATGTTGTATAAAAATACAAGAGATGTATAAAAACTGTTGGTTATTTCCAACAGCTGTCTCCTTTCTAAAGACAAGCTTATACTTGCTTTGTAAACACATGTCCTGACTCCCTTTTTAAACACATGTGCTGACTAACTTTCTAAACACATGTGCAGATTTCTTTTCTATACAAATGTGCTGACTCCCTCTCTAAGTACTTGTGCTGACTGCCTTTCTTAGCACATGTTTGCTGACTCCCGTTTTAAGCACATATGCTGACTTCCTTTCTAAACATATTTGCTGCCCCCCCCCCTTCTAAACATATGTGCTAACACCTTTTTAAGCACACGTACTGATTTTCTTTCTAAGCACATGTGCTGACTCCCTTTTTAAACACATATACTGACTTCCTTTCTAAGCACATGTCAAACACCGTTTTAATTACACGTCAGGACCCTGTATACCACTTATGTCAAACCAATCCTGGAATATGCAGCTCCAGCCTGGAGTCCATACCTAGTTAAACACATGACAAAGTTAGAGAAGATTCAGCGGTATGCCACAAGGCTCGTCCAGGAACTGAGAGGTATGAGCTACGAGGAAAGGCTAAAGGAGCTGAACCTCACGTCCAAAGAAAACAGAAGAGTAAGGGGAGACATGATAACCGCCTACAAAATTCTCAGGGGAATTGACAGGCTGGACAAAGACAAACTCTTCAGCACCGGTGGGACACGAACAAGGGGGACACAGGTGAAAACTTAGTACCCAGATGAGCCACAAAGACATTAGAAAGAATTTGTTAAGTGTCAGAGTAGTTAATAAATGGAAAGCAATGATGTGGTGGAGGCTGACTCCATACACAGTTTCAAATGTAGATATGATAGAGCCCAGTAGGCTCAGGAATCTGTACACCAGTTGATTGACAGTGGCGAGGCGGGACCAAAGAGACTAAGCTCAACCCTCGCAAGCACAATTAGGTGAGTACGTACCGTCTTCCTTTCTAAACATATGTGCTGACTCCCTCTCTAAGCACTTGTGCTGACTGTCTTTCTTAGCACATTTATGCTGACTCCCTTTTTAAACACATATGCTGACTTCCTTTGTGAACTTATATGCTGACTGCCTTTCTAAGCACATGTGCTAACACCTTTTTAATTACACGTAATGACTTACTTTCTAAACACATGTGCTGACTCCATTTCTATATACATACCCAGACTCCCTTTCTAAATATATAGGGTGACTCCCTTTCTAAATACATAGGGTGACTCCCTTTCTAAATACATAAGGTGACTCCCTTTCTAAACACATATGCAGACTCTTTATAAACATATTCGCAGACTAACTCTCCTAGCACATGTGCTGACTCTCTTTATAAAGATATAGGGGGAAATGCAGGGGGTAATGATGTTGGGCGAGTTAGGAGTGAGGAACTAATACAGAGATTTAGGACAGCCATTGAATTACTTAGGAGCAAGGGAGGAATCCCGATCATATGTGGCATTCTTCCAAGAAAGGAAGTGGGAAATGAATGGATGTCGAGGGCACTTGGTGTCAATTGCCAGCTGGAAAGATATTGCAAATCAAATGCCATATCTTTCATAGACAACTGGGAACGCTTCTATGGAAGAAATGAAATGTATGCTCGTGATGGGGTGCATCTATCGAGGGCTGGGGTTGTTGCTGTTGCGAACTCGTTGGAACCAGTGGTTAGAGGTGTTTGTGTTGGATATTTCCAACACCGAATACAACACTGTTGTATTCTCATTACTTATTACTAACTATACTAATTATTGTAGTAAGTAAAACTAACAACACGTAGAATTCTCATGTACTAATAATTTCATCTGTGCAGTAGGCTAGAATTCTCACGTCACCTGACGCCAGTATTGCATCAGATTTCCTTACAATAAACACATTATATCCAAGGTATGTGAGAATTAAATTCGATTCTCTATAACTAAGGCATTCTGTATGATAACTAATTGCAGATGAATTGACCTCCAACTAAAAGCCGAATAGAGCGTTGGAGTCATAGCGATTATCTCGTAATAAAAGTTAACGTCACCAGTGAATGCCATGGGGAGACATTAATTCCTCTCCCTTATATATTTACTATTCTTAAATTGGTAAATAATAATAATTTCCTCCTCTAAATAATAAACCCGTCCAGTCTTCAACGTTTCAAGCGTAAATGCGAGAAATATTAGTGTTCGTGACATAATTTGTTTTATGAACGCGCGACGCGGCGTGGGTTGAGGAGGACCAACTCAGTACACGTGGAGAGCCCCTCTGAGGCAGACCTGCGCATACCGTACTCACAAGGAGACGCCATTGCCCAGCCACTAGGGCAGACATTATCCATCCTCAGATGAAAGTCGCCACTGTGAGGCGTGAATAACCTTGCAGATAATATCTTCAGCTTGTGCTGGTGTCAGATAAGGAACCTTTAAACCTGGTTCTTGACGACACGTGACCAGCCAGTGAAGCGCGCCACTATCCAGGATAGGCTTAGCCGGAGCCTGGGGACGCGATTTCGGCAATCTTAAAACTTATACAGTGCCCTTTCAGCTAAGTATATTCCCTTTATGTGATGCATCTGGTAAAGAGTCTAGTAGTAGCTGGGTGATTGACCGTTATGACGCACGATAACATCTAATAACAGGTGATTAAATTTTGTCACCTGTAACTCTCAATTTCTTGAATATAGAGATTCAGTAGTTAAATTAGTTGCTACTGTAAATATTTGTCTTGCAGCACGTGAGAAGTATTCTTCCTGCCGCCTTCTCCCATGTTAATCCGTCCCATTCGTCAGCCGACCGAGTCCAGAGAATTAGAGGAAACTCCATTGGCTTGTCTAAAGGAATCATCATTAAGCTAAGATTTTATGTTCTTTCATGAATCTATTGCAATTCTTTATATGCAGAATTCCTCTGGATTAATATGTGTTTACTGTAACTCTCATTACTATACTTATAATCTATGTTCCCATTTATGGTAATGATATCAGTTTCAATATAATTTTATAGGATTATATTATTATTAATTGAATCAGTGAACGAACCACACTAATTCCTGGACGTACTTACCTCCAGTAATGACCCCCCAATGTAGGTGTTTGAGGGTTTGATTCATTTAATTATACAGCCCATTAATTATTTCTATGATCATATTCTCTAGTATTTTATCCATAGTTACTGGTTCATCTAGGAATTATCTAATGATCAGAAATTCTCAGTTTCCCTCTTTACTAAAAAAGTGGGTGGTCCTTCGTAATTTAATTTACTACATTAATATTTAAATAATCACATTCAAGCCCCAAATATCCCACATTATGGTCCTTATCGAACCGGATAGGCATTAAATTTATAATTAAAATATTAACCATTAATAACTAATCCTTGTGTGATAGAAGCTAGACTAACTATTTAATTAATTGTGTCAACTAACAGTGTAACACATCAGTTAGCCTAGATCACACTAACATATTGCTACTTTCACCTCATGTATAAGGTAGCTTTAGTGGGTCATAGCCAATTACCCACAATACTTAGACCTATACCTCACACCGAGGTGAGAATCTTTAGGTCACCAGGAGCAACAGCTCATAACTTTTACAATAACCCCACCCTAACACCTGCGTTAGAGTGGCCTCACCATCTAACCATTATATACTTAGGTGGTAATGACATCCACCCTACTCGTCATCCAGCCGAGGTGATCAAACACCTCAAAGCCATAATTTCTTCTTTCAAGCTCATCAGTGAATCAGTAGTATTCACATTAGTGGATCCTCGCCAACCAAGTCAAGATAATCGTTGGGGAGTAACCCCAGAATACTTCCTGAGAGCTGCTAAGTACATAAATTTCAGGCTGAAAAAACGAGTGAGATTGGATGCCACATATATCCAATTTACAGCCAGACCTTACAGACAGAACCTGACCAGAGATGGTGTACACTTGTCAGGGGAATCTAGGTTGCATGTGGTTGACAAGTTAATTAACACCATCAACCATCACAAACGGCTGTGGCTAGCAAGCCAAACTTAACTGTACATAATTGTTCACCTGTGTGTGCAAGAGCACTCTTATAAAACAAAAAAACAAAAAATACAGCACAACTATATTCACCTTACTGCACCACAATAATCTCTACCCATGCTATTAGGTAGACTTTAGGCTGAGATTGTGCTGAATTTGGTACAAGTCCAGACTAAATAACTTTATAGTTCTTAGTTAAGAATTATTACGACTAGATCTAAACTAGTCAGTGTTGTATGTATTATATTATTTGTGCTGACCCTATACAGGGTGGGATTAATTTTTGAGATAACTCTGATTGGAGTGTCTCCATAATATTTCTCTTGTATGCATTATTTTGTGTATCTATTTTGTGTATTGCTGGATTATCTCCGTTAACTAATGGTGAAGTTCAGACAGTGCCCAAAATATCTAGCTATTTGTTGTTAGGTAGGTAGGTACATACAACCTCAAGTGAGGTAAAATATAAAGTAGCCACCTTAAATTAGGCTACAATTAATGTTACCTGTTCACTAATGAACAAGTACCCAAGCTTCATTAGTAATACATATACTAACACTGTGAACTTTGAACCTAAGCCCAACTTGGCTACTCCTGAGCAATTGAGGAGAACCTACATTGGCCTTAAAGGTCACTTGACCAGATTAATTAATAAGGCTGAGGGCTTAACTAAAGACAATCCCATTGACTCTTATCACTTAGAGGCATCAGTTAGATTGGCTGATCTGAAATTTGATCAAGTCAGATCTGCAGGTCAATCTTACCTTGATCTGCTAAATACTGTAGAAACTGATCCTGAAGAAGCAAGTCAAACTGTAGACGACATCTCCCAATATGAAGAAGAGACTCACGATAAAATTATCAGGCTATCTAAATTAGCCAAACAATCTGGATCCAATACCAGTAACGCTGGGTCTCACTTCAATAATCAATTACCAGAGGTTCGTTTACCTACTCTAGACTTGCCTACATTTTCAGGATTAGATACAGAAAATTGGGACAATTTTTGGACTTCCTTTGAAGTTCACATCCATAAGAAACAGTCTCTAGACAAGGTTTCTAAATTTTCATACCTACTTAGTCTTCTCACAGGAGAGGCTAAAAAGGTCATACATAACCTTACTCTTAATGAGAGTAATTATGAGGAAGCTATAAAACTCCTGAAGTTGAACTATTGCAACAAAGAGTTAAGTATAGCTACCCTCTATTATCAATTGCTAGATCTGAATGCACCAAACAGTAGACCAGAGTCACTTCAAAGCTTCAGACTAGAAGTAGAGTCTCTAGTAAAGGCCTTAGGTACTAAAGTTAATATACCTGCTTCTGAATGGTCTATCAAGCTATTATTACAGAGGAAATTACCTCGAAATGTCTTGACAGAGCTCTGCTCACATTATAATACTGAGTTTCTTACTCTCGATCAAATTTTCGAGGGGTTGAGGATCACAGTTAACAGGTTAAAGACTCATGACAAAGTTAGACCTGAGTCTAAACCAACTAGTGCTGATATTTCAGTCAAACCTAAACAGACTCAGAGTAAGTCTAATAAATATAAATCCAAACCCACTCCATCCACTAGGAAAAGAAGTGGAAATGTAGGTACCTACTCAGTATCTCCTTCAGAGATAACCAATGACTTGTCTACTAAAGAGACTAAGTCTATTAACCAGAGAAAGTGTCTGTTCTGCAATCAGGAACACACCACTTACCAATGTTCTGTTTATCCTACGTACAATGCTAGGGTTAAAAGGTTACAGGAATTGCACAAATGCATGGGCTCTCATGATCCCAAGAAATGTGCAGTACCACTACGTACCTGCAACCGTTGTAACCAAGGTGTACACCACTACGCATTATGTAGAAAATCTTCTACACCAACCATGACCACTGGAGAGAATTTTACTAATTCTACTGCAGTGCAATATTGTAAAGTACATCACGAAGTGAATGTACTTGCTACTGAGTCAGGCAATAATACTACTTTGCCTACAGCTCAACTTAAATTAATAAATCGAAGATCTAGAATTAACACTAGGGGTCTTTTTGACCAAGGTTCACAGAAAACCTTCATTACACAACAGTTGGTAGATGAGTTAAATTTAAAACCTGCCAAAAGTGTGAAGTTAAACATTTCTGGTTTCCTTTCAAATAGTGGACCTCGTGACTACAAGGTAGTTAAATTATTAGTTAGATTAGGATCTTCTACTAGCCCAATCCATGCGGTGGTAGTGGATAAGATTCCTACAGACCTGCAGGTCACAGGATTAGCTCGCACTGCGAGACACCTTAAACGAAACCGCATGAGGCTAGCGGATCATAAAATAAATTCCGACTGCCTTACAGATATTGGAATACTAATAGGCGCGGATCATTATTACAAATTTATAACTGGATGCACTAGGCAACATAATATGAATTTGTTGTCGTCCGCAGGGGGCAAATTGCTCACAGGACCAGTGCTTTTCAGACAAGGTCCAGCGTCCACAAACCAACAATCCAATAATGTAATTGTGGCGTGACTAGGCTTGGAGCAGTCACCCCTACGCTTCAGGGAAATAGCCGAGGATATTGAATCTGACCCACCAATACATCGTTTGTGGGATTTAGATACGTTAGGCATCATCCCTGAGCAACCAAGTCCTGATGATACGTGGAATTACCAGCAATATCTGGATACAGTTGTCTACTCAAATCAACAATACTGGGTAAGACTCCCATGGAAGTTGGATCATCCACAACTTCCAGTGAATTATTTTATGGCAGCCTCACAATTGCAGTCTCAATTAACACAACTGCAGAAGCAGCCAGACAAACTAACCATGTATCACCAACTTATCCAACAACAACTTAACAATAAGTTCATTGAAGTTGTTGAACACGATGACCGAAAAACAGGTCATTATTTACCTCACCATGCTGTGGTGAAAGACTCATTGACAACACCTATTCGTATTGTCTTTAACTCCAGTGCTAAAGTAAAGCCGAGCAGTGTGTCTTTAAATGAATGTCTCCAAATGGGACCTAGCCTAACACAAAGGCTACATGACGTGTTGTTACGATTTTGCACAGGCATTTTTGCCTATACAGCTGACATCAGCAAAGCCTTTCTCCGAGTAGGATTGCAGGAGGAAGATCGTGACTACACAAAATTCCTCTGGTTCAAGGATCCACTGGATCCTAACAGTGAATTAATCACCTATCGGTTTGCCTCCGTATTATTTGGTGCTACGTCCTCACCGTTTCTTTTGCAAGCAACATTAGACACTCATTTGAGGAAATCAGACAGCCCTTATAAGGCAACCATTAGCAACAACTTGTATGTCGACAATTTCCAGGGGACAACTAATGATCAAGCTGATCTGGTAAAATCTACCATGAGGCTAACCGTGAACTGTTAGGAGCCAATATGCCTCTACAGTCATGGGCCTCAAATAATAAACTGCTTAACCAGGTAATCGAGAAAGAATTTCCAGATTATCAGGTACCCAGTAAATTAAAGGTTCTAGGCGTGGAATGGAACACCAGTACTGACGAGATGAATGTCAAGTCAGTGCAAACTGATAATTCAACCCTTACCATGAGAACACTGCTCTCATTTGTCAGTCAACCATTTGACCCTTTAGGCCTACTTAGTCCTATATTAATAAGGGGCAAACTCCTAATGCAGGAGTGCTGGCAGAAACATATGGGATGGGATGATCCGTTATCAAGTGAGTTACAAGCCAAATGGCAAATACTTTCAACGGATTTTAATCAGTTAGGCGTTTTGAAATTTCCTCGTAATGCTTCAGGACCAAACTTACCCACCAATTTGCACGTTTTTTGCGATGCCTCTGGCAAAGCCTATGGCGCAGTAGCCTATTTAGTTAATAGTGCACAATCAATTTTACTCACATCTAAAGCAAGAGTTGCTCCCATCAAGAAGAGATCCTTACCTCAGATGGAGTTGACTGCATTGCTAGTGGGAGTAAGGTTGGCCCATTGCCTGACAAAGACACTCAATAATATCCACTTTGGTGAGATTGTAGTGTGGTCAGACAACGAGGCAGTCTTACAATGGGTAAGAAACAATAACAACAAAACTCCTTACGTCAGTAATCGCGTCAGGGAGATTCATGATTTATCCGCAGGTTATAAGTTTAGACATGTCCCTACTAAGGACAATCCTGCAGATTATTTATCAAGAGGATTGACATTAAAACAACTTGTCAAGTCTTCGCTGTGGTTCAATGGACCTTCATGGCTTGTTGGTGGTCAGTGGCCCAAACAAAAGCCACAAGTCATAGTGACCAATATCACCACTCCCATGACAGAACCAGAGCCCCAGCGAATATTAGCCATTGATCCTCATCATTATTCTAACTTAAGTAAATTGTTACGAGTGACTGCGCACGTGTTTGAGTTCCTTGTCAAAGTAGGAATTCGACATAAATTTCCCAATCCTGTCCACTATTGGATCAAGCGTGCACAGCAAGAGACATACGGAAGCGAATTTGAGAATCTTCCAGATAAACTCACTAAGTCTCTAGGCATCTGGTACGATGCCAACACTCATAACATACTACGATGTGGAGGACGTTTGCTGCATGCAAAAATTGACTTAGACACTAAGAATCCAATTCTTTTACCTCGTCACCACATCATAACTAAACTTCTTGTCTTACATCACCATCAATATGGTACACTACATGGTGGAGTTTTAGATACTATCACCGATCTTAGACAAAAGTACTGGCTTCCTCAAGGTCGTCAGACTGTTAAAACAATTATTAAATCTTGTGTAATCTGTAAGAGATACGACGCTAGAGTCTGTCCTTACCCAGGACCTCCCCCACTCCCAGAAGAGCGAGTGGTTCATCTTCGTCCTTTCGAAACCACTGGAGTTGATTATACAGGAGCCTTACTCCTCAATGGTAACCCAGATAATATACCAGTGAAGGCGTACATTTGTCTCTTTACATGTGCTACAACCAGAGGCGTGCACTTAGAGGTCACCCCAAACATGAGTGCTGAAACTTTCATTCAAGCTTTCCGCAGATTTGCTGCCCGACGATCGTGTCCTAGATTAATGATATCGGATAACGGATTTAATTTTGTGGCAGGAGAAAGTTGTTTGCGAGAAGTCTGGAACCACCCAGAAGTACAGTCAGTCTTACAAAGACGGCAATGTCACTGGAAATTCATAGCACCGAGAGCCCCTTGGCATGGTGGGTTCTATGAGCGAATGGTAGGCACAGTCAAGAAGTGTCTAAGGAAAACTTTACACCGACAAAAGGTCAGTTACTCAGAACTCCAAACTATTGTTGTGGAAATCGAGGCACGAGTCAATAACCGCCCAATCACCTACCTGTCTGATGATTTCACCCAGAGAGAACCTCTGAGCCCCTCTCACTTGATCCATGGAGGTCTACTGAGCCCTCTCATCCCTTTAGCCGAAGAGGACCCTGTAGACCCGTCCCATGTGACCAGAGGAGACTTGGTGGAAAGCTACCAGCATCTTTCTAGAGTTATTAACAGGTGGAATGAGGTGTGGACTCGAGAGTACCTCACAGCTCTACGAGAGTACCACTACGGAGCTTCGAGTCCTTACAATAAGGTGCAATTAAAGCCAGGAGACCTAGTACTAGTCGACAGTGATGGACCAAGGTCAGAATGGCCCATAGGTAAAATTGTTACCATTCATCCAGATCGACAAGGTGTCCTAAGAGTGGTTAAAGTCTTGTGCAGAGGCAACACTACTCTAAAAACTTTAGAGAAGCTGGTTCCCCTTGAACTGACTGAACAAGAATATCAGCCAGATCCAGTTTCCCCAATAATTTCCGAGGACAATGATCCTGTTCCTCCAAGCAACCGCCCCACTAGAGCTGCTGCTCAACAATGTAGGCGGAATTTGCAAGCCTATTACAACTCGGAAGAAGAGTAATTTCCTTCACTTCCCACTGAGATAACTATGATGATGCTACGATGTGATATCACGTAACAAAGCATTACACGTCACTATGACCCAGGATATCGTATCACTGTAGATTCTGTTAGTTTAAATTGGGTGAGTTAAATTCTATAAATATTGTGTAGGCTACAAACAACATGTTTCATTTGACATGTAAATAGCAAGACTCAAGTTCTTGTAAGTCCTTGATCAATCCGGGACGTTCGTTATGTGTGTACTAACATACTAACATATTAACATACTAATGTACTAATCTTAATATCACTTCGGGATAGGTCAGTACACCACAGTACACTACGACCCTAGAATCCTCCCCCCGGAGTTATGTTGGATATTTCCAACACCGAATACAACACTGTTGTATTCTCATTACTTATTACTAACTATACTAATTATTGTAGTAAGTAAAACTAACAACACATAGAATTCTCATGTACTAATAATTTCATCTGTGCAGTAGGCTAGAATTCTCACGTCACCTGACGCCAGTATTGCGTCAGATTTCCTTACAATAAACACATTATATCCAAGGTATGTGAGAATTAAATTCGATTCTCTATAACTAAGGCATTCTGTATGATAACTAATTGCAGATGAATTGACCTCCAACTAAAAGCCGAATAGAGCGTTGGAGTCATAGCGATTATCTCGTAATAAAAGTTAACGTCACCAGTGAATGCCATGGGGAGACATTAATTCCTCTCCCTTATATATTTACTATTCTTAAATTGGTAAATAATAATAATTTCCTCCTCTAAATAATAAACCCGTCCAGTCTTCAACGTTTCAAGCGTAAATGTGAGAAATATTAGTGTTCGTGACATAATTTGTTTTATGAACGCGCGACGCGGCGTGGGTTGAGGAGGACCAACTCAGTACACGTGGAGAGCCCCTCTGAGGCAGACCTGTGCATCCATCCAATTTAATTTACCGTACTCACAAGGAGACGCCATTGCCCAGCCACTAGGGCAGACATTATCCATCCTCAGATGAAAGTCGCCACTGTGAGGCGTGAATAACCTTGCAGATAATATCTTCAGCTTGTGCTGGTGTCAGATAAGGAACCTTTAAACCTGGTTCTTGACGACACGTGACCAGCCAGTGAAGCGCGCCACTATCCAGGATAGGCTTAGCCGGAGCCTGGGGACGCGATTTCGGCAATCTTAAAACTTATACAGTGCCCTTTCAGCTAAGTATATTCCCTTTATGTGATGCATCTGGTAAAGAGTCTAGTAGTAGCTGGGTGATTGACCGTTATGACGCACAATAACATCTAATAACAGGTGATTAAATTTTGTCACCTGTAACTCTCAATTTCTTGAATATAGAGATTCAGTAGTTAAATTAGTTGCTACTGTAAATATTTGTCTTGCAGCACGTGAGAAGTATTCTTCCTGCCGCCTTCTCCCATGTTAATCCGTCCCATTCGTCAGCCAACCGAGTCCAGAGAATTAGAGGAAACTCCATTGGCTTGTCTAAAGGAATCATCATTAAGCTAAGATTTTATATTCTTTCATGAATCTATGGCAATTCTTTATATGCAGAATTCCTCTGGATTAATATGTGTTTACTGTAACTCTCATTACTATACTTATAATCTATGTTCCCATTTATGGTAATGATATCAGTTTCAATATAATTTTATAGGATTAGATTATTATTAATTGAATTAGTGAACGAACCACACTAATTCCTGGACGTACTTACCTCCAGTAATAACCCGCCAATGTAGGTGTTTGAGGGTTTGATTCATTTAATTATACAGCCCATTAATTATTTCTATGATCATATTCTCTAGTATTTTATCCATAGTTACTGGTTCATCTAGGAATTATCTAATGATCAGAAATTCTCAGTTACCCTCTTTACTAAAAAAGTGGGTGCTCCTTCGTAATTTAATTTACTACATTAATATTTAAATAATCACATTCAAGCCCCAAATATCCCACAGTTTGTTTGGGTTTAAACTGTTAGTAGATAGAGATATGGGAATTGATTTGGAGGAAGGAGGTAATAAAAGTATGTGTTCGTGGAAGGAAAGAATTGGCAAAATGATCAGGGAAAGAAAAGGGCCTCAAAATAACAATTCACTTAGGATATATTACACTAACAGTAGAAGTCTAAGAAATAAAATTAATGAATTAAATGCTCTTGTCTGCACAGAAAAAATAGATATTATTGCACTTACCGAAACGTGCATGAATGTAGAAAATAGAGAACTATTAGCTGAATATCAGATAAAAGGATTTAAACTAATTCACACAGATAGATATATTAGACGAGGAGGGGGAGTAGCCATATATGTTAGGGACAATTTGAAATGTAGTCTCAAAGAGGGAATCAAAACTGAGCCACACACAGAAACTATTTGGATAGAATTAAACGAAAAAGCTAATAATATTATAATAGGAGTTATATATAGGCCACCAAATTTAGACAGAATGGAAGCAAAGCATCTATGGGATGAAATATCTAGAACATCTAGATCTAACAGTATTTATGTCATGGGTGACTTTAATTTTAATGGAATAAACTGGGTGAACAAAACAGGGAATAGTGAAGCAGAAGATTTTCTAGAATTAATTGACGATTGCTTTCTTACGCAACACATTAAGGAACCAACGCGGGAAAATAATATTTTAGATTTAGTGTTAACTAACAGGGAAACACAAATTAATGATATCGAAATAGGGAGTGAGCTAGGAAACAGTGATCACAAAGTAATCAGATTTAGCATAGAATGGAATAGACCTGTAGGAGAAAATTCTGTTAAAGTGCCAGATTTTCGAAAAGCTGATTTTAATAGCCTAAGAAATTTTTTGGGTCAAATAGATTGGGAAGTCTTGGGTATGGGGTGTGGGCCGGTCTTGGAGCGAGACATGAACCCAGCGATAGGTGACTTAAATGGGGATTTCGATGTGGATTTAATATATAACATATTTAAGAATATTCTAAACAAAGCACAGGAACGTAGTATACCATACAAATTGAATAGATCGAATACTAATGACCCAAAGTGGACAACAAATAATTTAAAGAACCATATAGGTAAAAAGAGAGCTTGGTACAAAAGGATTAAGAATGGGGAAGTCAGGTTAGAACAGGAATTCATACAACTGGTTAGAAATGTTAAAAAAGAGATTAGGAAAGCAAAAAGAAACTACCAAGTTCGCATAGCAGAGCAAGCAAAGTCAAATCCTAAAGGGTTTTTTGAGTTATATCGAACTAAGACTAGGGAAAGGATAGGTCCATTAAAATCTGAGACAGGTCAAATAACGGATAATGACAAGGAGATGAGTAGTTGACCTGACCACACACTAGAAATTGAAGGGACGACGACGTTTCGTCGTCGTACACTGGCCGAAACTGGCCGTACACTGAATGACAGACTTAAAGAACACAAGAGAAGTGTTAAGTCTGCAGACACTAACAATGCTCTCTTCTGCCATGTGAGGGATTCTAATCATCCCATTGATAGGTCTTCCTCCAAAATAATCTTTCCTGCCTCTACTCTACACAGACGCCGTCTTGTAGAATCGGCTCTTATTAACAATGTACCCAACATGAACTTGAGTCCTGGCTTTGTTGCTGTGGACTCTTCCCTTTCACAGTATATACTCAAATGCTCTAATCTTTCTAACAAACGTGACTTAACATAAGCTTTCCCCCTTCCATTTCTTTCTTTCTCTTTCCCTTTCTTTCTCTCTTCTCCCTTTTTCTGTTCATTGTCTTCTACGCTCCCTTGCTATCCTCTTCTTATTCCTATTACTATCTCCTTCGGTGGTTTTAATAGGAGCTGCCTCGTATGGGCCAATAGGCCTGCTGCAGTTCTCATTACTACTATCCCCTACACCTGACTTTCCTCCTCAGCTCTCTCTTGCCTATTTAATGCCTGTCCCTACCTGTCCTCATCACAATCGACTTGAGAATGGTCCAGGACGGACCGAAACGTCGTCGTCCCTTCAATTTCTAGTGTGTGGTCTGGTCAACATACTTCAGCCACGTTATTGTGACTCATCGCCTGCAGATGAGTAGTATTTTTAACAAATATTTAATATCTGTATTTACTAAAGAAGAACTTAACAATATGCCTTCAGCCGAACAAGTCTATGTGGGTGGGGATGAGGACAGGTTGACTAGTTTAGCAGTTACCAGGGAGGATGTAATTAAACAATTAGAAAAACTAAAACCAAACAAATCCCCAGGGCCGGATGAAGTGTTTGCCAGGGTGCTTAAAGAATGCAAAGAGGAGCTTTTCGAGCCACTGGCTACCATATTTAATAAATCAATAGAGTCAGGCAGAGTGCCAGAGTCATGGAAGGTAGCTAATGTGCTACCAATTTTTAAGAAAGGAGATAGATCACGTGCGTCAAACTATCGGCCAATTAACCTAACGTCTATTGTGGGAAAGTTACTTGAATCAATAATTGCAAATACAATTCGTCTCCATCTTGAAAAACATAAATTAATAAATGAGTCGCAACAAGGTTTTACAAATGGCCGTTCATGTTTAACAAATTTGCTAACTTTTTATTCCAGCATAGTTGAGGCAGTTGATAGTGGTAAGGATTGTGATGTTGTGTACCTTGACTTTAGCAAAGCTTTTGATACAGTGCCACATGAAAGACTAATTAAAAAAATAGAAGCTCATGGTGTTGGGGGTGCTATATTAACTTGGATTAGGGCATGGCTATTCCAAAGGAAACAGAGAACAAAATTCAAGATGCTCTTAACATACTTGGTACAACCTGTCACAAGTTAGGCTTAGTTATAAATGCAGATAAAACCAAATACGAGTATAGGAAACGAAGAAATATAACACTTACTCTAAATGGTGTGGAACTGAGCCGTGTACAGAAGTACAAGTATCTGGGCATGTATGTTGGATACACATGTGAGAGTAAAAATGCTGAAATAAATCATATCAGCACCTTATGTAAAGCCCGTCTGCATCCTCTGAAAGCACTGGCTTTTTCTGGTAAAGGTGTTGGGGTACCTATCTTGCGGATGTTATACATAAGTACTGTTCGATCCCTGATAGACTACGCAGCACCCGTATTGTCTTACACAGGCCAAGGCAGAATTCAAAAAATAGAGCTGATACAGAACGAGGCTATGAGGATTATTCTTGGATGTCAAAGAAATGCAATGATTGAAATAATGAGAATGGAATTAAATTTACAGAGTGTGTGTGATAGAGTCCGTGACATTAACACTAGAGTATCTATTCGTTTCATGCGGAGAAAAGGAGGGGATAAGCTGTTTGAGAGCGTTCAGACCTGCTTGAGTGACGTACACACTTCCAGGAAACTGAGGGAGACACGCTATACGAGAGGATTAGCTCATGACCTCAGGGAATACGACGTACTTGACTGCTGTAAACCCTCTCGACAGTGTAATATGTCTGCTCCCTGGAAAGTACAGAAAATAGACGTCGAAATTGTACCCCTCAAGGTGAAAAAGATTCATCATGAACCGGGACAATTACGGTGTTTGTATGGAAGCATGATATCTCGGTTACCAAGAGGCAACAGTTTACATGTATATTGCGACGGGTCGGTGGCGGAGGATGGCAGGGCAGGGTGTGGTGTCCTAATAAGGGATTATACGGAGTTTGGGACTGTGGACAGGATAATTGAACTCCGGCTTAGTAATTATATATCATCCACACAAGCTGAACTGCAGGCCATTCTGGCGTGTTTGGAGGAAGTACGTCATGACGACAAAAATGTTTTTGTATTTGTCGATAGCCGAGGAGCACTGGAGTCCTTAAACAGTCGAAACCCAGTCTTCATGTCTATAGTGGAGGACTGTAAGAGAAGAATAACTGAGATACAGCTGAAAGGTTATAGTGTGAAATTCATGTGGATTCCATCTCATGTTGGAATAGTGCTCAACGAGGTGGCGGATGATTTGGCCAAACGTGCCACATCAAAACCACAAGTTGACATTGAATGTGAATTCACAATGAGACAAATAAGAAGCAAAATCAGAAATATTCAGGCACAGGCGGGAGTGGAGAGGAGAGAGATAATGTATGAGAGAAGTCAAACCATGCAACACTACATGTATGTGAGTCAAAACACCCATTTCACTTATGGTAAAAGGAGAAATGCTTGGAGTGACTCTGTGTACATGCGGCTCAGGCTTGGGTACAAATATTACTGGGAATATGGGATAGATGTTCATGATAATGACACGAAGTGTAAACTATGTGGTATGTTAAGGTCTCACACCCTTGCCCATTATATTCTTGATTGTCCGTTGATTAATGTATATAGAAACACTGAGATAAGGACTGTTCCTGAACAAATAGCCTGGATGTGTCACAACGGAAAGGTTGATGATATTCTTGAGAGATATAAGAATTTTGCACCTAGATTGTAATATTTTGTTGAATTATCTGCAGGTGTCTTGCAAATTGTCTATACAGTATACCTCGGTCATAAGAGTATTTGTGTGTACGTCTGATACCATACTACTTGTGAGGGAGGAAATGTATATTTTTACCTCTCAGAATGTTTGGTAATGTGTTTATTTGTGATGTGTGTCTATGTATATATTAACACGTTGTACTGAACGGGGTGAGAATAGCTTGAGCTACCTCATCCCTTTGTGTGTATTTTACCTCAATAAACTTATTTCAATTTCAATTTCAGAGAGCTAGTATAAATGGGGTTAAGTCAGAGTGGGATAATGTTGTTAGTGGAGTACCACAGGGCTCTGTCCTGGGACCTCTGTTGTTTATAATATATATAAATGATTTAGATTCAGGTTTGAGTAGCAACATTTGCAAATTTGCCGATGAAACGAAAATCGGTAGGGAAATTAATTCGGAGGAGGACTCACTATCACTTCAAGTTGATCTAGATAGGGTTTTGAAATGGTCAAATGATTGGCAAATGCAGTTTAATGCTGATAAATGTAAAGTTCTGAGGCTAGGTAATGATGATAGAATTACAAGATACGAGCTAGATGGTGTTGAGATTGCGAAAGGGATCTGGGAGTTATGATTAGTAAGAATTTAAAACAAAAGGATCAATGCATGAATGTTCGTAATAAGGCGAATAGGACACTGGGATTTATTAATCGAAGCGTTAGTAACAAGACACCTGGTGTGGTTCTTAAGCTATATCTTGCTCTGGTTAGGCCCCATTTAGATTATGCAGTTCAGTTTTGGTCACCGTATTATAGAATGGATATAAATTCACTTGAACGTGTCCAACGTAGGATGACTCAGTTAATTCCCCAAATTAGAAATCTTTCATATGAAGAAAGATTAACAAAGCTTAAGCTGCATTCACTGGAAAGGCGAAGAGTTAGGGGTGACATGACAGAAGTTTACAAGTGGATGAATGGACATAACAGGGGGGATAATAATAGGGTATTAAAAATATCAACACAAGACAGAACACGAAACAATGGGTATAAATTGGATAAGTTTAGATTTAGGAAAGACTTGGGTAAATATTGGTTCAGTAACGGTTGTTGATTTGTGGAACCAATTGCCGCGTAACGTGGTGGAGGTGGGGTCCCTCGATTGTTTCAAGCGCGGGTTGGACAAGTATATGAGTGGGATTGGGTGGTTATAGAATAGGAGCTGCCTCGTATGGGCCAATAGGCCTTCTGCAGTTACCAGTTAGTGAATGCAATTTAAGCTTTGTTAATCTTTCTTCATATGAAAGATTTCTAATTTGGGGAATTAACTTAGTCATCCTACGCTGGACACGTTCAAGGGAATATATATCTATTCTATAGTACTGCGACCAAAACTGAACTGCGTAATGTAAATGAGGCCTAACCAGAGCAAGATATAGCTGAAGAACCACACCAGGTGTCTTGTTACTAACGCTTCGATTAATAAATCCCAGTGTCCTATTTGCCTTATTACGAGCATTCGTGCATTGATCCTTTGGCTTAAAATTCTTACTAATCATAACTCCCAGATCCCTTTCGCAATCCGACTTCGTAATCTCAAATGCAATGGAAGGATTAGTAAAGGATTTGGTGAGTCTGGTTGGAGCTCTGAGAGCAGAGATGGATTCCCTGCGGGAGGAGGTACGACGGCTTAGACTTCGGGAGGAAACGAAGGAGGAGGCCAGTGTTGACGGGACCTCATTAAGAAAGACTGACGGGACCAGTTTTAAGAAGACCTCGTCTTGGCAAGTTGTGAAAGACAGGGGTCTTAAGAAGACCTTGGCAAAACCGACAACTAATAGCCAACACCTAAGGACTTTTAACGCATTTGACGTATTAGAGGACGAGTGCTGTGGTGAACCTGTTGTTCAAAGAGGAGGCAAAGCAACGAGGAGCATTGAAGCGCAGGTCCCTCAAACTGCTCGAAAGGAAAAGGGAGAATCGAAGCTAATTTTGGTTGTGGGAGATTCCCAGGTGAGGTATTTAGACAGAACGTTTTGTGCCAGAGATAGGGGGAACAGATTAAGGGTTTGCTATCCGGGAGCTGGAATTGGTGATATTGTTGGAAACATGACTGATATTATGACGGGAAATGGAAACAACCCCATTATTTGTATTAGTGCAGGGGGTAATGATGTTGGGCGAGTTAGGAGTGAGGAACTAATACAGAGATTCAGGACAGCCATTGAATTAGTTAGGAGCAAGGGAGGAATCCCGATCATATGTGGCATTCTTCCAAGAAAGGGAGTGGGAAATGAATGGATGTCGAGGGCAATTGGTGTCAATTGCCGGCTGGAAAGATATTGCAAATCAAATGCAATATCTTTAATAGACAACTGGGAACACTTCTATGGAAGAAATGAAATGTATGCTCGTGATGGGGTGCATCTATCGAGAGCTGGGGTTGTTGCTGTTGCGAACTCGTTGGAAGAAGTGGTTAGAGGTGTTTGTTTGGGTTTAAACTGTTAGTAGATAGAGATATGGGAATTGATTTGGAAGAAGGAGGTAATAAAAGTATGTGTTTGTGGGAGAAAGGAATTGGCAAAATGATCAGGGAAAGAGAAAGGCCTCAAAATAACAATTCACTTAGGGTATATTACACTAACAGTAGAAGTCTAAGAAATAAAATTAACGAATTAAATGCGCTTGTTTGCACAGAAAAAATAGATATTATTGCACTTACCGAAACGTGGATGAATGTAGAAAATAGAGAACTATTAGCTGAATATCAAATAAATGGATTTAAACTATTTCACACAGATAGATATATTAGACGAGGAGGTGGAGTAGCCATATATGTTAGGGACAATTTGAAATGTAGTCTCAAAGAGGGAATCAAAACTGAGCCACACACAGAAACTATTTGGATAGAATTAAACGAAAAAGCTAATAATATTATAATAGGAGTTATATATAGGCCACCAAATTTAGACAGAATGGAAGCAAAGCATCTATGGGATGAAATATCTAGAGCATCTAGATCTAACAGTATTTATGTCATGGGTGACTTTAATTTTAGTGGAATAAACTGGTTGAACAAAACAGGGAATAGTGAAGCAGATTTTCTAGAATTAATTGACGATTGCTTTCTTACGCAACACATTAAGGAACCAACACGGGAAAATAATATTTTAGATTTAGTGTTAACTAACAGGGAAACACAAATTAATGATATCGAAATAGGGAGTGAGCTAGGAAACAGTGATCACAAAGAAATCAGATTTAGCATAGAATGGAATAGACCTGTAGGAGAAAATTCTGTTAAAGTGCCAGATTTTCGTAAAGCTGATTTTAATGGCCTAAGAAATTTTTTGAGTCAAATTGATTGGAAAGTCTTGGGTATGGGGTGTGGGCCGGTCTTGGAGCGAGACATGAACCCAGCGATAGGTTACTTAAATGGGGATTTCGATGTGGATTCAATATATAACTTATTTAAGAATATTCTAAACAAAGCACAGGAACGTAGTATACCATACAAATTGAATAGATCGAATACTAATGACCCAAAGTGGATAACAAAGAATTTGAAGAACCTTATAGGTAAAAAGAGAGCTTGGTACAAAAGGATTAAAAATGGGGAGGTCACTTTAAAACAGGAATTCGTACAACTGGTTAGAAATGTTAAAAAAGAGATAAGGAAAGCAAAAAGAAACTATGAAGTTCGCATAGCAGGGCAAGCAGAGACAAATCCTAAAGGTTTTTTTCAGTTATATCGTACTAAGACTAGGGAAAGGATAGGTCCATTAAAAACTGAGACAGGTCAAATAACAGATAGTGATGAAGAGATGTTTTAATAAATAAATGATAAATTTAATAAATGAAGAGTATTTTTAATAAATATTTTGTATCTGTATTTACTAAAGAGGAACTTAACAATATGCCTTCAGCCGAACAAGTCTATGTGGGTGGGGACGAGGACAGGTTGACGAGTTTAGCAGTTACTAGGGAGGATGTTCTTAAACAAATAGTAAAACTCAAACCAAACAAATCCCCAGGGCCGGATGAAGTGTTTGCCAGGGTGCTTAAAGAATGCAAAGAGGAGCTTTGTGACCCACTGTCTACCATATTTAATAAATCAATAGAGTCAGGCAGTGCCAGAGTTTTGGAAAGTTGCTAATGTGATACCAGTTTTTAAGAAAGGAGATAGATCACTTGTGTCTAACTATCGACCAATTAGCCTAACGTCTATTGTGGGAAAGTTACTTGTATCTATAATAGCAAATAAAATTCGTCTTCATCTTGAAAAACATAAATTAATATTTGAGTCGCAACATGGTTTTATAAATGGCCGTTCATGTTTAACAAATTTGTTATCTTTTTATTCTAGCATAGTTGAGGCAGTTGATAGTGGTAAGGATTGCGATGTTGTGTACCTTGACTTTAGCAAAGCTTTTGATACAGTGCCACATGAAAGACTGATTAAAAAGATAGAGTCTCATGGTGTAGGGGGTGCTATATTAAGCTGGATTAGGGCATGGCTATACCAAAGGAAACAGAGAGTTAGTATAAATGGAGTCAAGTCAGAGTGGGAAAATGTTGTAAGTGGGGTGCCTCAGGGCTCTGTCCTGGGACCTCTGTTGTTTATAATATATATAAATGATTTAGATTCAGGTTTGAGTAGCAACATTTGCAAATTTGCCGATGATACGAAAATCGGTAAGGAAATTAATTCGGAGGACTCACTATCACCTCAAGTTGATCTAGATAGGGTTTTGGAATGGTCGAAGGATTGGCAGATGCAGTTTAATGCTGATAAATGTAAAGTTCTGAGGTTAGGTAATGATGATAGGGTTACAAGATACGAGCTAGATGGTGTTGAGATTGCGAAGTCAAATTGCGAAAGGGATCTGGGAGTTATGATTAGTAAGAATTTAAAACAAAAGGATCAATGCATAAATGTTCGTAATAAGGCAAATCGGACACTTGGATTTATTAATCGCAGCGTTAGTAACAAGACACCTGGTGTGGTTCTCAAGCTATATCTTGGTCTAGTTGGGCCCCATTTAGATTATGCAGTTCAGTTTTGGTCGCCATATTATAGAATGGATATAAATTCACTTGAACGTGTCCAACGTAGGATGACTAAGTTAATTCCCCAAATTAGAAATCTTTCATATGAAGAAAGATTAACAAAGCTTAAGTTGCATTCACTGGAAAGGCGAAGAGTTAGGGGTGACATGACAGAAGTTTACAAGTGGATGAATGGACATAACAAAGGGGATATTAATAGGGTATTAAAAGTATCAACACAAGACAGAACACGAAACAATGGGTATAAATTGGATAAGTTTAGATTTAGGAAAGACTTGGGTAAATATTGGTTCAGTAACAGGGTTGTTGATTTGTGGAACCAATTGCCGCGGGGATTTCGATGTGGATTCAATATATAACTTATTTAAGAATATTCTAAACAAAGCACAGGAACGTAGTATACCATACAAATTGAATAGATCGTATACTAATGACCCAAAGTGGATAACAAAGAATTTGAAGAACCTTATAGGTAAAAAGAGAGCTTGGTACAAAAGGATTAAAAATGGGGAGGTCACTTTAGAACAGGAATTCGTACAACTGGTTAGAAATGTTAAAAAAGAGATAAGGAAAGCAAAAAGAAACTATGAAGTTCGCATAGCAGGGCAAGCAAAGACAAATCCTAAAGGGTTTTTTCAGTTATATCGTACTAAGACTAGGGAAAGGATAGGTCCATTAAAAACTGAGACAGGTCAAATAACAGATAGTGATGAAGAGATGAGTAGTATTTTTAATAAATATTTTGTATCTGTATTTACTAAAGAGGAACTTAACAATATGCCTTCAGCCGAACAAGTCTATGTGGGTGGGGACGAGGACAGGTTGACGAGTTTAGCAGTTACCAGGGAGGATGTTCTTAAACAAATAGTAAAACTCAAACCAAACAAATCCCCAGGACCGGATGAAGTGTTTGCTAGGGTGCTTAAAGAATGCAAAGAGGAGCTTTGTGACCCACTGTCAACCATATTTAATAAATCAATAGAGTCAGGCAGAGTGCCAGAGTTTTGGAAAGTTGCTAATGTGATACCAGTTTTTAAGAAAGGAGATAGATCACTTGCGTCTAACTATCGACCAATTAGCCTAACGTCTATTGTGGGAAAGTTACTCGAATCTATAATAGCAAATAAAATTCGTCTTCATCTTGAAAAACATAAATTAATAATTGAGTCGCAACATGGTTTTATAAATGGCCGTTCATGTTTAACAAATTTGTTATCTATTTATTCTAGCATTGTTGAGGCAGTTGATAGTGGTAAGGATTGCGATGTTGTATACCTTGACTTTAGCAAAGCTTTTGATACAGTGCCACATGAAAGACTGATTAAAAAAATAGAGTCTCATGGTATTGGGGGTGCTATATTAAGCTGGATTAGGGCATGGCTATACCAAAGGAAACAGAGAGTTAGTATAAATGGAATCAAGTCAGAGTGGGAAAATGTTGTAAGTGGAGTGCCTCAAGGCTCTGTCCTGGGACCTCTGTTGTTTATAATATATATAAATGATTTAGATTCAGGTTTGAGTAGCAACATTTGCAAATTTGCCGATGATACGAAAATCGGTAGGGAAATTAATTCGGAGGAGGACTCACTATCACTTCAAGTTGATCTAGATAGGGTTTTGAAATGGTCAAAGGATTGGCAGATGCAGTTTAATGCTGATAAATGTAAAGTTCTGAGGTTAGGTAATGATGATAGAGTTACAAGATACGAGCTAGATGGTGTTGTGATTGCGAAGTCGGATTGCGAAAGGGATCTGGGAGTTATGATTAGTAAGAATTTAAAACAAAAGGATCAATGCATAAATGTTCGTAATAAGGCAAATCGGACACTTGGATTTATTAATCGCAGCGTTAGTAACAAGACACCTGGTGTGGTTCTCAAGCTATATCTTGCTCTAGTTAGGCCCCATTTAGATTATGCAGTTCAGTTTTGGTCGCCATATTATAGAATGGATATAAATTCACTTGAACGTGTCCAGCGTAGGATGACTAAGTTAATTCCCCAAATTAGAAATCTTTCATATGAAGAAAGATTAACAAAGCTTAAGTTGCATTCACTGGAAAGGCGAAGAGTTAGGGGTGACATGATAGAGGTTTACAAGTGGATGAATGGACATAACCGGGGGGATATTAATAGGGTATTAAAAGTATCAACACAGGACAGAACACGAAACAATGGATATAAATTGGATAAGTTTAGATTTAGGAAAGACTTGGGTAAATACTGGTTCAGTAACAGGGTTGTTGATTTGTGGAACCAATTGCCGCGTAACATTGTGGAGGTGGGGTCCCTCGATTGTTTCAAGCACGGGTTGGACAAGTATATGAGTGGGATTGGGTGGTTATAGAATAGGAGCTGCCTCGTATGGGCCAATAGGCCTTCTGCAGTTACCTTTGTTCTTATGTTCTTATGTAACGTGGTGGAGGTGGGGTCCCTCGATTGTTTCAAGCGCGGGTTGGACAAGTATATGAGTGGGATTGGGTGGTTATAGAATAGGAGCTGCCTCGTATGGGCCAATAGGCCTTCTGCAGTTACCAGTTAGTGAATGCAATTTAAGCTTTGTTAATCTTTCTTCATATGAAAGATTTCTAATTTGGGGAATTAACTTAGTCATCCTACGCTGGACACGTTCAAGGGAATATATATCTATTCTATAGTACTGCGACCAAAACTGAACTGCGTAATGTAAATGAGGCCTAACCAGAGCAAGATATAGCTGAAGAACCACACCAGGTGTCTTGTTACTAACGCTTCGATTAATAAATCCCAGTGTCCTATTTGCCTTATTACGAGCATTCGTGCATTGATCCTTTGGCTTAAAATTCTTACTAATCATAACTCCCAGATCCCTTTCGCAATCCGACTTCGTAATCTCAAATGCAATGGAAGGATTAGTAAAGGATTTGGTGAGTCTGGTTGGAGCTCTGAGAGCAGAGATGGATTCCCTGCGGGAGGAGGTACGACGGCTTAGACTTCGGGAGGAAACGAAGGAGGAGGCCAGTGTTGACGGGACCTCATTAAGAAAGACTGACGGGACCAGTTTTAAGAAGACCTCGTCTTGGCAAGTTGTGAAAGACAGGGGTCTTAAGAAGACCTTGGCAAAACCGACAACTAATAGCCAACACCTAAGGACTTTTAACGCATTTGACGTATTAGAGGACGAGTGCTGTGGTGAACCTGTTGTTCAAAGAGGAGGCAAAGCAACGAGGAGCATTGAAGCGCAGGTCCCTCAAACTGCTCGAAAGGAAAAGGGAGAATCGAAGCTAATTTTGGTTGTGGGAGATTCCCAGGTGAGGTATTTAGACAGAACGTTTTGTGCCAGAGATAGGGGGAACAGATTAAGGGTTTGCTATCCGGGAGCTGGAATTGGTGATATTGTTGGAAACATGACTGATATTATGACGGGAAATGGAAACAACCCCATTATTTGTATTAGTGCAGGGGGTAATGATGTTGGGCAAGTTAGGAGTGAGGAACTAATACAGAGATTCAGGACAGCCATTGAATTAGTTAGGAGCAAGGGAGGAATCCCGATCATATGTGGCATTCTTCCAAGAAAGGGAGTGGGAAATGAATGGATGTTGAGGGCAATTGGTGTCAATTGCCGGCTGGAAAGATATTGCAAATCAAATGCAATATCTTTAATAGACAACTGGGAACACTTCTATGGAAGAAATGAAATGTATGCTCGTGATGGGGTGCATCTATCGAGAGCTGGGGTTGTTGCTGTTGCGAACTCGTTGGAAGAAGTGGTTAGAGGTGTTTGTTTGGGTTTAAACTGTTAGTAGATAGAGATATGGGAATTGATTTGGAAGAAGGAGGTAATAAAAGTATGTGTTTGTGGGAGAAAGGAATTGGCAAAATGATCAGGGAAAGAGAAAGGCCTCAAAATAACAATTCACTTAGGGTATATTACACTAACAGTAGAAGTCTAAGAAATAAAATTAACGAATTAAATGCGCTTGTCTGCACAGAAAAAATAGATATTATTGCACTTACCGAAACGTGGATGAATGTAGAAAATAGAGAACTATTAGCTGAATATCAAATAAATGGATTTAAACTATTTCACACAGATAGATATATTAGACGAGGAGGTGGAGTAGCCATATATGTTAGGGACAATTTGAAATGTAGTCTCAAAGAGGGAATCAAAACTGAGCCACACACAGAAACTATTTGGATAGAATTAAACGAAAAAGCTAATAATATTATAATAGGAGTTATATATAGGCCACCAAATTTAGACAGAATGGAAGCAAAGCATCTATGGGATGAAATATCTAGAGCATCTAGATCTAACAGTATTTATGTCATGGGTGACTTTAATTTTAGTGGAATAAACTGGTTGAACAAAACAGGGAATAGTGAAGCAGATTTTCTAGAATTAATTGACGATTGCTTTCTTACGCAACACATTAAGGAACCAACACGGGAAAATAATATTTTAGATTTAGTGTTAACTAACAGGGAAACACAAATTAATGATATCGAAATAGGGAGTGAGCTAGGAAACAGTGATCACAAAGAAATCAGATTTAGCATAGAATGGAATAGACCTGTAGGAGAAAATTCTGTTAAAAGTGCCAGATTTTCGTAAAGCTGATTTTAATGGCCTAAGAAATTTTTTGAGTCAAATTGATTGGAAAGTCTTGGGTATGGGGTGTGTGTCTTGGAGCGAGACATGAACCCAGCGATAGGTTACTTAAATGGGGATTTCGATGTGGATTCAATATATAACTTATTTATATATATAAATATTAAGTAAATATACAGTAAATTTACTTATATAAATATAAGTATATATACTTATTTATATATATAACAATATATAACTCAAGGCTCTGTCCTGGGACCTCTGTTGTTTATAATATATATAAATGATTTAGATTCAGGTTTGAGTAGCAACATTTGCAAATTTGCCGATGATACGAAAATCGGTAGGGAAATTAATTCGGAGGAGGACTCACTATCACTTCAAGTTGATCTAGATAGGGTTTTGAAATGGTCAAAGGATTGGCAGATGCAGTTTAATGCTGATAAATGTAAAGTTCTGAGGTTAGGTAATGATGATAGAGTTACAAGATACGAGCTAGATGGTGTTGTGATTGCGAAGTCGGATTGCGAAAGGGATCTGGGAGTTATGATTAGTAAGAATTTAAAACAAAAGGATCAATGCATAAATGTTCGTAATAAGGCAAATCGGACACTTGGATTTATTAATCGCAGCGTTAGTAACAAGACACCTGGTGTGGTTCTCAAGCTATATCTTGCTCTAGTTAGGCCCCATTTAGATTATGCAGTTCAGTTTTGGTCGCCATATTATAGAATGGATATAAATTCACTTGAACGTGTCCAGCGTAGGATGACTAAGTTAATTCCCCAAATTAGAAATCTTTCATATGAAGAAAGATTAACAAAGCTTAAGTTGCATTCACTGGAAAGGCGAAGAGTTAGGGGTGACATGATAGAGGTTTACAAGTGGATGAATGGACATAACCGGGGGGATATTAATAGGGTATTAAAAGTATCAACACAGGACAGAACACGAAACAATGGATATAAATTGGATAAGTTTAGATTTAGGAAAGACTTGGGTAAATACTGGTTCAGTAACAGGGTTGTTGATTTGTGGAACCAATTGCCGCGTAACATTGTGGAGGTGGGGTCCCTCGATTGTTTCAAGCACGGGTTGGACAAGTATATGAGTGGGATTGGGTGGTTATAGAATAGGAGCTGCCTCGTATGGGCCAATAGGCCTTCTGCAGTTACCTTTGTTCTTATGTTCTTATGTTCTTATTTAAGAATATTCTAAACAAAGCACAGGAACGTAGTATACCATACAAATTGAATAGATCGAATACTAATGACCCAAAGTGGATAACAAAGAATTTGAAGAACCTTATAGGTAAAAAGAGAGCTTGGTACAAAAGGATTAAAAATGGGGAGGTCACTTTAAAACAGGAATTCGTACAACTGGTTAGAAATGTTAAAAAAGAGATAAGGAAAGCAAAAAGAAACTATGAAGTTCGCATAGCAGGGCAAGCAGAGACAAATCCTAAAGGTTTTTTTCAGTTATATCGTACTAAGACTAGGGAAAGGATAGGTCCATTAAAAACTGAGACAGGTCAAATAACAGATAGTGATGAAGAGATGTTTTAATAAATAAATGATAAATTTAATAAATGAAGAGTATTTTTAATAAATATTTTGTATCTGTATTTACTAAAGAGGAACTTAACAATATGCCTTCAGCCGAACAAGTCTATGTGGGTGGGGACGAGGACAGGTTGACGAGTTTAGCAGTTACTAGGGAGGATGTTCTTAAACAAATAGTAAAACTCAAACCAAACAAATCCCCAGGGCCGGATGAAGTGTTTGCCAGGGTGCTTAAAGAATGCAAAGAGGAGCTTTGTGACCCACTGTCTACCATATTTAATAAATCAATAGAGTCAGGCAGTGCCAGAGTTTTGGAAAGTTGCTAATGTGATACCAGTTTTTAAGAAAGGAGATAGATCACTTGTGTCTAACTATCGACCAATTAGCCTAACGTCTATTGTGGGAAAGTTACTTGTATCTATAATAGCAAATAAAATTCGTCTTCATCTTGAAAAACATAAATTAATATTTGAGTCGCAACATGGTTTTATAAATGGCCGTTCATGTTTAACAAATTTGTTATCTTTTTATTCTAGCATAGTTGAGGCAGTTGATAGTGGTAAGGATTGCGATGTTGTGTACCTTGACTTTAGCAAAGCTTTTGATACAGTGCCACATGAAAGACTGATTAAAAAGATAGAGTCTCATGGTGTAGGGGGTGCTATATTAAGCTGGATTAGGGCATGGCTATACCAAAGGAAACAGAGAGTTAGTATAAATGGAGTCAAGTCAGAGTGGGAAAATGTTGTAAGTGGGGTGCCTCAGGGCTCTGTCCTGGGACCTCTGTTGTTTATAATATATATAAATGATTTAGATTCAGGTTTGAGTAGCAACATTTGCAAATTTGCCGATGATACGAAAATCGGTAAGGAAATTAATTCGGAGGACTCACTATCACCTCAAGTTGATCTAGATAGGGTTTTGGAATGGTCGAAGGATTGGCAGATGCAGTTTAATGCTGATAAATGTAAAGTTCTGAGGTTAGGTAATGATGATAGGGTTACAAGATACGAGCTAGATGGTGTTGAGATTGCGAAGTCAAATTGCGAAAGGGATCTGGGAGTTATGATTAGTAAGAATTTAAAACAAAAGGATCAATGCATAAATGTTCGTAATAAGGCAAATCGGACACCTGGATTTATTAATCGCAGCGTTAGTAACAAGACACCTGGTGTGGTTCTCAAGCTATATCTTGGTCTAGTTGGGCCCCATTTAGATTATGCAGTTCAGTTTTGGTCGCCATATTATAGACTGGATATAAATTCACTTGAACGTGTCCAACGTAGGATGACTAAGTTAATTCCCCAAATTAAAAATCTTTCATATGAAGAAAGATTAACAAAGCTTAAGTTGCATTCACTGGAAAGGCGAAGAGTTAGGGGTGACATGATAGAGGTTTACAAGTGGGTGAATGGACATAACAAAGGGGATATTAATAGGGTATTAAAAGTATCAACACAAGACAGAACACGAAACAATGGGTATAAATTGGAGAAGTTTAGATTTAGGAAAGACTTGGGTAAATACTGATTCAGTAACAGAGTTGTTGATTTGTGGAACCAATTACCGCGTAACGTGCTGGAGGTGGGGTCCCTCGATTGTTTCAAGCGCGGGTTGGACAAGTATATGAGTGGGATTGGGTGGTTATAAATAGGAGCTGCCTCGTATGGGCCAATAGGCCTTCTGCAGTTGCCTTTGTTCTTATGTTCTTATGATAGTGAGTCTTCTTCCGTGTTTATTTCCCTACCTATTTTTGTATCGTCGGCAAATTTGCACATGTTGATACTCAAACCTGAAACTAAATCATTTATATATATTATAAACAACAGAGGTCCCAATACAGAGCCTTGAGGCACTCCACTTACAACATTTTCCCACTCGACTTAACCCCATTTGAACTAACTCTCTCTTTCCTCTGGTATAGCCATGCCCTAATCCAACTTAATATAGCACTGCATAATGCAAGAAAAATGACAGGTTGGATAACAAGAACTTTTCACACGAGAGATGCTATACCGATGATGATACCTTTCAAAACGCTTGTGCTCTCTAGAGTGGAGTACTGCTGCACAATGACAGCCCCTTTCAAAGCTGGAGAAATTGCTGACCTGGAGAGCGTGCAGAGATCCTTTTCTGCTAGAATCCACTCAGTAAAACATCTAAACTATTGGGACCGACTAAAGAGCCTAAAACTGTACTCCCTTGAGCGCAGGCGGGAGAGATACATAATAATTTACACATGGAAAATATTAGAGGGGCTTGTCCCTAACCTGCACACAGAAATAACATCACATGAGACCAGAAGACATGGCAGGATGTGCAGAATACCCATGTTGAAAAGCAAAGGTGCAACAGGTACTCTGAGAGAGAACTCTATCAACATCAGAGGCCCGAGACTGTTCAACACGCTTCCGCTACACATAAGGGGCATAACTGGCAAACCCCTCACAGTGTTCAAGAGAGAACTGGATAAGCACCTCCAAAGGATACCTGATCAACCAGGCTGTGACTCATACGTCAGGCTGCGAGCAGCCGCGTCCAACAGCCTGGTTGATCAGTCCAGCAACCAGGAGGCCTGGTCGACGACCGGGCCGCGGGGACGCTAAGCCCCGGAAGCACCTCAAGGTAACCTCAAGGTAAGGTAAGAACCCCGAATACCATAAGCCTAGATTTTTTTAATCAGTCTTTTATGTTGCACTGTGTCACTGTATCATATGTACTGACACCCTTTCTAAGCACATGTCCTGACTCTTTTTAAGCACATGTGCTGACTCTCTTTCTAAACACATATGCTGACTTCGTTTCTAAACACTTTTATGATGAAAATCTTTCAAAGCGCATGGGCTGACTCCCTTTCAAAGCACATGTGCTGACTCCCTTTTTAAGCACATGTGCTGACTCCCTTTCTAAGCACATGTGCTGACTCCCTTTCTAAACCCATATGCTGACTACCTTTCTAAACTCATGTGCTGATTCACTTTCCATGCACATGTACTAACTCCCTGTCTTAAAACATGTGCTGAATCTCTAAACTCATATGCTGCCTCACTTTCTAGGACTATGTGATGACTCCCATTCTAACCACATATGGTGACTCCCTTTCAAAGCAAATGTGCTGACTGCATTTCTAAGTACATATTCTAACTACCTTTCTAATCACATATGCTGACTTCTTTCCTAAACACTTAACTGACTCCCTTTAAACTACACTACACTACACATAGAAATCACAATAGTGTGATGCATCAAAGAACAAATCCACAAGGGCCGTGACGAGGATTCGAACCTACGTCCGAGATGATCCCAGACTCTGCCTTAATCGACTGAGCTACGACATGGTCAAAAGAGTTGAAACCGAAGTTCTAGTGAACTTAATGGATCCTGCAGCCTCTCCGAGACACAAACCAGGGTTTTACACAACTCCCCCATGCACTCGAGCTATGTTAATAGGCCGTTCTGCCTCTTCGCCCTGACTTCATTACATACAGAAATCACAATAGCGTGTTGCATCACTGAACAAATCCACAAGGATTTGTGGATTTACTGGAACTTATTGGATCTTACTGGATCCTGCAGTCTCTCCGAGAAACAATTTTGTTTCTGACTTCCTTTCTAATCACATGTGCTAACTCCCTTCCTAGACACATACAGTGACTCCGTTTCGAAACACATATACATACTCTTTATGTCAGCACATGTCTTGACTCCTTTTCCTCACACATGTGCTGACTCCTTTTCTAAACTCGTGCTGACTCCTTTTCTAAACTCGTGCTGTTTCCCTTTCTAAACACATAAGCTTACGCCCTTTTTAAGCACATGTGCTGACTGCATTTCTAGGCACTTGTGCTGACTCTCTTTTTAAACACATATGCTGACTTTTTTCTATACACCAATGCTAATTCTTTTACTAAACACTTGTGCTAACTCCCTTTCTAAAAGTATATGCTGACTTCCGTTCTAAACACATGTGCTGATCCCCTTTCTAAGCACATGTGCTGAATCCCCTCTCTGATAAACACATGTGGTAACTACCTTTCTAAACACATGTGGTAACTACCTTTCTAAACACATGTGGTAACTACCTTTCTAAACAAATTTGTTGTCTTCCTTTCTAAGCACATGTGCTGTCTCCTTTTTTAATCACATGTGCTGATATCTTTTCTAAATACATATGATGTCTCACTTTCTAAGTTAATGTGCTAACTCACTTCCTAAGCATGTGCCGATTTATTTTCTAAATACATATGCTGACTCACTTTCTAAGCACATGTGCTGACGCCCTTTCTAAACATATGTGCTGACTCACTCCTAAACATTATATGCTGACACCTTTTCTAAGTACATATTTTGAATCCTTTCTAAAGACATAAGCATATTCTTTTTGTAAGCACATATCCTTTCTCCTTTTCTACACACATGTGCAGAATTCTTTCCTAAACACATATGCTGACTCCCCTTCTAAGCACATGTGATGACTCCCTTTCTAAGCACATGAGTTGTCTGTCTTTATAAGAACATGTGCTGACTTTCTTTCTAAGCACATGTACTGACTTCCTTTCTAAACACATGTGCGGACTTCCTTTCTAAACACCTGTGATGATTTCTTTTCTAAATACATATGATGTCTCACTTTCTAAGCACATGTAATGATATATTTTCTAAATACATATACCGATTCACTTTCTAAGCACATTGCTGACTCACTTTCTAAACAACAATCTAATTGCCTGTCTAAATACATGTGCTGACTTCCTTTCTTAACACATATGCTGATTCACATTCCATGCACATGTACTGACTCCCTTTCTTATCCCATGTGCTGACTCTCTTTCTAAACTTATATGCTAACCTCCATCCTAAGCACATGTGCTGACTCCCGTTTTAAACACATATGCTGACTTCCTTTCTAAACACAAATGTTGATTTCCTTTCAACGCACATATGCTAACAAGTTTTATCTAAACACATGTGTCTAGAAAGGGAATTAGCATATGTGTTAAGAAAAATAGTCGGTATATGTGTGTTTAGAAACAGAGTCAGCACATATGTAGTTAAAGGTGAGTCATAACATGTTCTTAAAAAAGAAGTCAGCATATGTGCTTGAAAAGGGATGAAAAGGAAAAGAGCTGTCTCTTTTTCTAAAGACATATACTGACTCCTTTTATAAACATATATATTTATAAAAGGGAGCCGGTCGGCCTAGCGGACAGCACACTGGACTTGTGATCCTGTGGTCGCGGGTTCGATCCCGGGCGCCGGCGAGAAACAATGGGCAGAGTTTCTTTCACCCTATGCCTCTGTTACCTAGCAGTAAAATAGTTACCTGGGTGTTAGTCAGCTGATACGGGCTGCTTCCTGGGGGTGGAGGCCTGGTTGAAGACCGGGCCGCGGGGACACTAAAGCCCTGAAATCATCTCAAGATAACCTCAAGATAACAACCAGATCCCTTTCGCAATCCGACTTCGCAATTTCAACACAATCCAGCTCGTATCTTGTAATTCTATCATCATTACCTAGCCTCAAAACTTTACATTTATCAGCATTAACTTGCATCTGCCAATCTTTTGACCATTTCAAAACCCTATTTTGATCAACTTGAAATGCTAGTGAGTCTTCTTCCGTGTTAATTTCCCTACCGATTTTTGTATTATCGGCAAATTTGCAAATGTTGCTACTCAAACCTGAATATAAATCATTTATATATATTATAAACAACAGAGGTCCTAGGACAGAGCCTTGAAGCCCTCCACTAACAACATTATCCAACTCTGACTTAACCCCATTTGTACTAACTCTCTGTTTACTTTGGAATAGCCAATGCCCTTATCCAACTTAATATAGCACCCCCAATGGGCAATAATCCAACTTAATATAGTACCCCCACATGGGCTTAGAAAGGAAGTCAGTACGTATGTTTAAAAGGTATTAGCACATATGCATAGAAAGGGAGTTAACATATGTGTTTTGAAAGGAAATCAGCATGTGTGTTTAAAAAGGGAGTCAGCAATGTGCTTAAAAATAGAGTCAGCACATGTGCTTAGAAAGACAGTCAACACATGTGCTTAGAAAGGGGGCCAGCACGTGTGTTTAGAAAGGGAATCAGCATAAATGTTTAGGAACGGAGTCAGCACATGTGTTGTGAATGGGAGTCAGAAATGGGCCTTGCATAATAGGCTGAGAAGTGCGTTCTGGCTGCTAGGTACGACATATATATATATATATATATATATATATATATATATATATATATATATATATATATATATATATATATATATATATATATATATATATATATGTCGTACCTAGAAGCCAGAACGCACTTCTCAGCCTACTATGCAAGGCCCGATTTGCCTAATAAGCCAAGTTTTCATGAATTAATGTTTTTTCGACTACCTAACCTACCTAACCTAACCTAACCTAACTTTTTCGGCTAACTAACCTAACCTAACCTATAAAGATAGGTTAGGTTAGGTTAGGTAGGGTTGGTTAGGTTCGGTCATATATCTACTTTAATTTTAACTACAATAAAAAAAATTGACCTCATACATAATGAAATGGGTAGCTTTATCATTTCATAAGAAAAAAATTTGAGAAAATATATTAATTCATGGAAACTTCGCTTATTAGGCAAATCGGGCCTTGCATAGTAGGCTGAGAAGTGCGTTCTGGCTACTAGGTACGACTTATATATATATATATATATATATTTATATATATATATATATATATATATATATATATATATATATATATATATATATATATATATATATATATATATATATATATATGCGAACAAGCCTGAATGGTCCCCAGGACTATATGCGACTGAAAACTCACACCACAGAAGTGACTCGAACCCATACTGTCAGGAGCAATGCAATTGGTATGTACAGGACGCCTTAATCCACATGACCATCACGACCAGACATAAGGAAGTGATAGCTGAAGCTATATGAACCACTTCCCTGCTGGCACTCGGATGGTAATCTTGGGCATAGCATTTTATCAAATCACCTCATTCTTTGGGGCACACGTGAGGAACACAAATGCGAACAAGTCTGAATGGATGCTCCTGGCAGTATGGATTCGAGCCACTGGTTCGGATCCCCGCCGGCATCCGGGTATATTGGCGACTTGTCACCTCTCCTGACAACTATTTCCTTGTTCTCACGAAGGCTCTTAGCTGCCGCTTTAAGCTCTGGGGACAGTATGGTGCTTCTGTAGTTGCCTCGATTCTTTCCTCCTTCCGCAATAAGTTCTGCTTGTAAGGTGTCTTTGGTGGTGACCTTCTTTTGTGTCTCGAGGTCGAATATGTCGTCCAACAGAATCTCCAACTCCACTTTCCGGGCCATCTCACTTGGTCTGGACATAACGTGACAGTTTATACCCAGATTTAGGAGAGTCACTTGGTCCTCAGTGAGGTTGATTCCTGCAAGGTTCAGGAAGCCGTCTCTTGGTCGTGGAATTGCCATAGGTCCTCCATGTATAGAAGGTCACCACCAAAGACATCTTACAAGCAGAACTTATTGCGGAAGGAGGAAAGAATCGAGGCAACTACAGAAGCACCATACTGTCCCCCCGAGCTCAAAGCGGCAGCTAAGAGCCTTCGTGAGAACAAGGAAATAGTTGTCAGGAGAGGTGACAAGTCGCCAATATACGTCTTTCTTAAAAAGACGAATATCTGGCGAAAATGAACCTCATACTCTCTGACCAAACTAAATTCCAAAGGGTAACGAAGGACACTACAGCCGAATTGAAAGCAAAGGTCAACAAATTGATAGAAACTGTGAACGCCAAGAAATCCGAACTCAACCTGCCAAAGATTATTGGGGAATATAAACCTGGATACGCGTATGGAAATGTCAAGACACATAAGCCTGGAAACCCACTTCGGGTAATCATCAGCCAGATACCCACACCCACGTACAGACTGGCGAAACGACTCAACGGCTTGCTGACTCCTTATGTCCCTTGTGCCTTCAGCCTGAAGTCTCCAAAGGAATTTGTTGACTTACTCCGGGGAACACGGGCCACGGGGATAAGAGCCACGTTGGACGTAGAATCACTGTTTACCAACGTACATGTGGATGAAACAATCGGGATGATAGCGGACAGAGTGTATCGTGATCCAGCCTGTACTCCTCTTGACATACTAGAAAACATTCTAAGGAAACTACTCCAAGCTTGTACTAAAGAGGCACCCTTCTTGAGGCCGGATGGGCACATGTATAAGCAAGTAGATGGGGTCGCCATGGGTTCTCCCCTAGGTGTCCTGTTTGTGAACTTCTACATAGGTACCATCGAGCAAAAAGTCTTAGTCGACATGAACTTGAAACCGGCCATACCTGCAGTATGTCGTCAACATACTGCAGGTATGTTGACGACATTTTCACACAGGTACCTGATGTCAGACATCTGCAGGAGCTGAAGGAGGCATTTGAGCAGAATTCTGTGTTGCGTTTCACTTACGAGATGGAGAAGGATGGGAAGCTGCCCTTTCTAGATGTAACAGTCATGGAAAGGAGCGGAGGTTTCCACACTGCAGTCTACACTAAGGAAACAAACATAGGAATGTGCCTAAATGCCAACAGTGACTGCCCAGACAGGTACAAGAGGAGTGTTGTTAACGCTTATGTCGACCGTGCTCTCAGCCACAGCTCAGGATGGAAGCAAGTCGACGAAGAACTCTGTAGGGTAAGGCAGGTCCTAGTCAACAACGGCTTCTCCAATGGTTTCGTTGAAGACATCATAAGAAGGAAAGTGAAACGCCATGCAACATCGGAAGAGACAACTAACACAACACCTATACCCCCTATTAGACTATTTTACAGGAACTTCTTTTCCACAGCTCATAAAACAGAGGAAAGGGTCCTGAAAGATATTGTTAATAGAAACGTTATCCCTACAGAAAAAAAATCAGAAGATACAACTGACGATTTACTATAAAACCAAAAAAACGGTCAGCCTTCTCAAGAGAAACTCTCCAGACACAAAGCAGAATGCTTTAAAAGAGACCAACGTCGTCTATGCCATCAAATGCCCTCTTGGGGACTGTAAGCCTCAAAAAACTCAGTATATAGGCAAGACAACAACATCTCTTTCCAGGCGATTAACGATGCATAAGCAACAGGGCTCCAATAATTAAGGAACATATAATCTCTTCCCACAACCAAACCATCGCCAGAGAAATCTTAGCAAACAACACAGAAATCATTGATAGATACAGCGATAGCAGACGGCTTGACATCTGCGAGGCACTACACATCAAGAAGTCAACACCAGCAATCAACAGGCAATTAATGCACAACTATATTCTACCCACTTCAAGACTCCGCTCCAATATAGAAGCATCAAGAAATATGGGCCAATAGGCCCTCTGCAGTTACTTCCATTTTTACCTTCAACACCCAATGTTTTGTGTTCTATCTTGTGTTGAAAGTTTTGTTCACCTCATTCAAAACTGTTGTAACATATCACCTCACCCAAAATGTGGGTATAAAAGGAAAAATGAAAGCTGTTTAAATCATAGCATAAGTAAGAACTCTGTTTAGTGTTTGCAGATAATAGTTGTGTGTGTGTAAACTAAAAGTCTTTGAAAATGTCATAAGTTATTACGAAACGCGTTCTAGTGTCGCGTCAGACTAGAAATAAAAATGAATTTTGGAGAATTGATTTTTCAATTACCATCAACAGTGAAAAGAAACATAAGAAAGACCGAGAAAATTCGTGTTAGAATTATTAATCTTACTTTTTCGGTCATATTTAATAATATATGTCTACAGGAAAGACTGCTACCAAAATATACTAATATATATATATATATATATATATATATATATATATATATATATATATATATATATATATATATATATATATATATATATATATATATATATATATATATATATATATATATATATATATATATATATATATATATATATATATATATATATATATTCATATATATATATATATATATATATATATATATATATATATATATATATATATATATATATTCATATATATATATATATATATATATATATATATTTATATATATATATATATATATATATATTTATATATATATATATATATTTATATATATATAAATTAATAATTTTAACACAAATTTTCTCTATCTTTCTTACATTTCTTTTCACTGTTGATGGTAATTCAAAGATCAATTCTCCAAAATTCATTTTTATTTCTAGTCTGATGCGACACTTGAGCGCGTTTCGTAAAACTTATTACATTTTCAAAGACTTTAGTTTACAAACACACAACTGAAACTGGATAGAGCTTACACATTTTCGAGTTTATATCTACATTTGGATAAGGTGGATGAGGTGAAAACAAACTTTCAACAATGGGTATTGAATGGGTATTAAAGTCAAACACAAGACAGAACACGAAACAATGGGTATTGAATGGAAGTAATTGTAGAAAGCCTATTGGTCCATATTTCTTGATGCTTCTATATTGGAGCGGAGTCCTGAAGTGGGTAGAATATAGTTGTGCATTAATTGGCTGTTGATTGCTGGTGTTGACTTCTTGATGTGTAGTGCCTCGCAGACGTCAAGCCGTCTGCTATCGCTGTATCTATCGATGATTTCTGTGTTGTTTGCTAAGATTTCTCTGGTGATGGTTTGTTTGTGGGAAGAGATTATATGTTCCTTAATTAATGGAGCCCTGTTGCTTATGCATCGTTAATCGCCTGGAAAGAGATGTTGTTGTCTTGCCTATATACTGAGTTTTTTGAGGCTTACAGTCCCCAAGAGGGCATTTGAAGGCATAGACGACGTTGGTCTTTTAAAGCGTTCTGCTTTGTGTCTGGAGAGTTTCTCATGAGTAGGCTGGCCGTTTTTCTGGTTTTATAGTAAATCGTCAGTTGTATCTTCTGATTTTTGTCTGTAGGGATAACGTTTCTACTGACAATATCTTTCAGGACCCTTTCCTCCGTTTTATGGGCTGTGGAAAAGAAGTTCCTGTAAAATAGTCTAATAGGGGGTTTAGGTGTTGTGTTAGTTGTCTCTTCAGAGGTTGCATGGCGTTTCACTTTCCTTCTTATGATGTCGTCCACGAAACCATTGGAGAAGCTGTTGTTGACTAGGACCTGCCTTACCCTACAGAGTTCTTCGTCGACTTGCTTCCATTCTGAGCTGTGGCTGAGGGCACGGTCGACATAAACGTTAACAACACTCCTCTTGTACCTCACCAATTCCTTCTTCTACACCAAGCCCCAGCATAAGGTTTCCTGGAGACATCCCAGGTCTAAGCATTGGCACCAACTCGACCTGGTGCTTACGGGGCGTAACAATCTGAGAAATATCAAACTGACCCGCAGCTTCCAGAGCGCAGATTGCGACACCGACCACTCTCTCGTCGTTTGCAGAGTAAAGTTCCAACCCCGGAAAATCCACAGAGCAAAGAAGGAGGGAAGACCACGCATTAACGTAAACAAGACCCGTGACCTTCAAAAGGTGGAGGAATTCACTGCGGCGCTGGTAAATGCCCTTCCTGTACCACCCTGCGATAGTGCAAGTGAGAGGTGGTCACATCTCAGGGCCACTATTTTCAACACTGCCATGTCCACCTTCGGTAAGAGGCAGAACAAGTCAGCAGATTAGTTCGAGGCCAGTGCAAAGGAACTGTTACCCCTCGTAGAGGAAAAGAGACGAGCTCTCTCATCCTACAAGAACCTGCCCTCAGAAAGGAACCTACAGGCCCTCCGTACTGCCTGCAGTAGAGTTCAACAAACTGCGAGGCGTTGTGCTAACGATTACTGGCTTCGACTCTGTTCCATCATCCAGACTGCGGCCACTGTCGGCAACATAAGAGGCATGTACGAAGGGATCAAACAGGCAACAGGCCCAACACAAAACCGGACGGCTCCTCTAAAGTCAGCCACTGGAGAGATCATTAAAGACCGTGATCAACAGATGAATCGCTGGGTGGAACATTACTCCGAACTCTACTCCGGAGAGAACTTGGTCAGCGAAGAGGCTTTGGATGCAATCGAGTGCCTGCCCATCATGGAAGAACTTGATCTTGAACCGACTGTGGAAGAAGTTGATAAAACAGTGGATTCACTCTCCTCAGGGAAGGTCCCAGGAGACGACGGGATTCCGCCTGAAGTTCTCAAGTGCGCTCGTGGAACACTTAAATCTGAGCTTCATGAACTTCTGTGCCAGTGCTGGAGGGAGGGCTCGGTGCCACAAGACATGAGAGATGCAAACATCCTCACTCTCTACAAAAATAAAGGTGACAGAAGCGATGTCAACAACTATCGCGGCATATCCCTCCTCAGCGTCGTCGGCAAACTCTTCGCTAGGGTCGTCTTGGTCAGGCTTCAGATTCTTGCCGAAAGAGTGTACCCCGAGTCACAGTGTGGTTTCCGAGCAGAGAGGTCGACCACTGACATGGTGTTCTCCCTGAGACAGCTTCAAGAAAAGTGCAGGGAGCAGAGAAAAGCCTCGTACATTGCCTTCATTGACCTTACAAACGCCTTTAACCTCGTAAGTAGGGACGGACTCTTCAAGATCTTGGCCAAAATTGTCTGCCCACCCATCCTACTCAGCATGATACAATCGTTCCACAAGGACATGAAGGGGACAGTCGTGTACGACGGCTCAACTTCTGAACCATTCAACATTAACAGTGGTGTTAAACAGGGGTGTGTTCTTGCTCCAACCCTGTTCGGCATCTTCTTCACGATCCTCGTCAAGCATGCCTTTGGAACAACCACTGAAGGCATCTATCTCCACACAAGATCTGCGGAAAGTTCTATAATCTATCCAGACTCCGAGCAAAGACAAAAGTACAGATGCGAATCTTCAGGGAGTTCCTCTTCGCCGACGACGCAGCGATCACCACACACACACAGCAGAAGGCCTGCAGCAGCTGCTCGACCGCTTTGCCGCAGCCTGTTCCGCATTCGTCCTGACAATCAGCCTGAAGAAGACACAGGTGATGGGACAAGATGTCAATGAGCTACCCTGTATAAATATAGCAGACTATGTGCTGGAGGCAGTTCACGAGTTTGTGTACCTGGGCTCCACAATCTCAGACACCCTTTCCCTGGACATTGAACTTAACAGGCGTATCGGGAAGGCTGCAACAACACTGGCCAGGCTCACAAAGCGCGCTTGAGAAAAGGCCAAACTGACAGTACACACCAAGGCACAAGTCTACATGGCATGTGTAGTGAGTACACTTCTCTACGGCTCGGAATCCTGGACCCTGCACTCTCGCCAGGAGAGACGGCTCAGTACCTTCCACATGCGGAACCTGAGACGCATCCTTGACATCACGTGGAAAGACCACGTCACCAACAACACTGTACTCGAGAGAACAGGAGTCCCTTCCATGTTCACTGTCCTGAAACAGAGACGCATGTAATGGCTGGGACATGTCACACGCATGGTCGATGGCCGCATTACCGAAGGACCTCTTGTATGGAGAACTGGCATCAGGAAGGAGACACACAGGAAGACCTCAGCTGCGTTTCAAAGATGCCTGCAAACGCGACCTCAAGCAGATGAACATCGACATCAACACTTGGGAGGCAGCAGCTGCGGACAGGTCTGCCTAGAGATGTAAAGTGCAGAAGGGACTCCAGCAATTCGAGGATGAACTGAAGAGACAGGCGGAGGATAATAGGCTTCAGAGGAGGTCTCGACCACTGTCAGACGCACCCGCTTCGGCGTTTATCTGCGCTCGCTGCAGTCGAGACTGTCATTCTCGGGTTGGCCTTCACAGCCACAGCAGGCGCAGCATCCAACTAGACTACAACAACTAGACACCCAGGGCACAACTCCATAACCCCACGGGATTGGCGGATGCATACTTCATATATTTATATGACAGTGTCAGACCACGAAGGAAGAATTGAAACAGAAATTTCCTTAAGTACTTTCGTATATATAATAATACATCTTCAGAAGGGTGAGTTACATGTACATTGAATTGGACATATATAGGCAGGAGAGAGGTGAAGTGAGGTACAATGATAAATGTATGACTGGGAATGGATGGATATAAATAGGGGGCTGCATCTTATGGGCCAATAGGCCCATAGGACAATAGGGCCAATAGGCCCATAGATGTATGTATGGCCCAATGGCCCACTGTATGGGCCAATAGGCCCATACATTGATATTAATAAGAGAGCGGATATTTACACGGTATTAGGGAGAGCAAATGTGTATCAATGATCCTACTCAAATCACCCTTTAACTGATCATTCAAAAATTTATTTAAATTATACAAACTACTGCTAATGTCCAAATTACGTAATTTTGTACTCTGTATTAGAGCAGATTCAATTATGTTCCTATTGAAAGTACTTTTACAATTCATTACTAAAGAAGCCATCTCCCAACCAATTTGGTGAGAATCTTCTTGACAAATGAACAAACAAAGCATTAGACAATTGGCCATGTCTTACAGAGTATTTATATCGCGATATTCTACATTTCAAATCTTTAGATGTTTGCCCAACATTGAACCTATTACAATCTTTACAAGGTATTTTATAAATGACACAATTATCACTACGAGGACTGTGTCTAACTAAAGGTTTTCTAACAGTATTTTCGTAATTAAACAATACATGTATATCAAAAAGTTTCAAGGCCTTGACAATATTTTCAAACCCAGAAAAATATGGTAAACATTATACATTCTCTGGGCGAATTTTCTCACTGCATATATTATTATAATATGTACGAAGTGCTTTGCTACGGCAAACTTCCAAAAAACTTAGTGGAAAACAAAGCTTGAGACCAATAGAATCAATATTCTTAAACTCTCCATCTACGAGTTCTGGACTAACAACCCGAAGAACTCTTAGATACATAGAGGAAAAAATAGAATTGTTCACATTGTATCTTTGCCCTGAGAAATAATGAACATAAGATGTTCGTAGGCCTTGGCCTACATAAGATGTTCATTATTTCTCAGGGCATAGATACAATGGGGAAAATAATTGTTTTCCTCTATGTATCTCTATGTATAACCTTCGGGTAGTTAGTCCAGAACTCTTAGATGAAGATTTTACAATTATTATTAATACATGTACCAGAATTACATATAAATTTATTATTTAAACTTAAATAAATTTTTTATTATATTTAAGGGAGCAATTTGTGTTACATATGTCAATATTAGCGAATTCACAGAACTAAATAATTTTCCTACGGGCTCACCATAGCCCGTGCTACTTGGAACATTTGGTCCAGGTAGCAAATCTAAAACAACAACAACAACTAAATTATAATTTGATCCTGGAGTAACACAATTTATAACAAATGCTTCAACAGCTGACAAATAACATTAAGAATATACATAACGTATTTTAGAGAATAATAAATGAATTAAGTATTTAAATTTGAAATTATTATTTGTTGAATTTGTAAGGAGATAAATAATGTTATAAAAGTGAATCTTAGCAAATTAATAACAAAATATTTATCTGATCTTTGAATATTTAAATGTGTTAAGAATGTTTCATACAACCATAAAATAACATATACAATTTTTCAAAGAATTTCACTTAAAGCACATAAATTTATTATTTAAACATGTAAAAACTAATATTTATATATAGAGAAGAAAATAGTTTCAGAAAAAAACATATATTATATAAATTATATATATAAATATTTTAACCATTTTTGGATTAAACATTGCTAAAAGTCCCTTTTTCCACACCTGACATGCCCACAACACTCTGGAAACGTTGATAATAGTTTCAACAATCTTCTGTGTATGCTGGGCTGGTATCTTATTTACCAGATCTCCCAACACATTGTTGGAAGAATAATATTAATTGATTAATATATAGTTAATCCTTCCTGCATACTGGTCAGTCTTGCCTCATGTAACTAGATTAGTGAGTTTCCGGACTTTCTGAATGATACTTCTCATAAGTTTCGAGTCTTTGGTGTTTTTAACTGGGAGTTAGTCTTAAGGGAGTGAATGGAGCCATCATAGAATTGTTTCCTTCACAGGTGAGTCATACATGACTGTTACTGCTCATTCTAGGCAAGACTGGTCGCTTGGAACAGTCACGGTGCCAAACGCTGACTCTTTCAACTAATCTGAAACACTCTGATAGAAGGAGCAGCTAACTATCCGCCCCCAAGGAATTGAAGAGTTTATGTGAGGGTATTGTCTTGTGTCGCGGTGTCCAGTGCAACACTCACACAGTCACCATGACAACAGTCACCATGACAACAGTCACCATGACAACAGTCCCCATGACAACAGTCACCATGACAACAGTCCCCATGACAACAGTCCCCATGACAACAGTCACCATGACAACAGTCACCATGACAACAGTCACCATGACAACAGTCACCATGACAACAGTCACCATGACAACAGTCACCATGACAACAGTCACCATGACAACAGTCACCATGACAACAGTCACCATGACAACAGTCCCCGTGACAACAGTCCCCATGACAACAGTCACCATGACAACAGTCACCATGACAACAGTCACCATGACAACAAGTAAACACAATATTTCTCCCCTGACAACAATAATAACAGATAACAGGAGAGGACTTCCAGGGCCTAACAGAACCAGGTGGGATAAAACGTTAAATGAATTGATGTTGTTGAGGCGGAAGACCATTACTGTTCCTGACAATAATGTTCCCATTTAGAGGTTCACCTTCCTTGTATATCCTTCTTGTCCTGTAAACACCTGCAAGATTAAGTGTTCTGTCAGCAGAAGATTCCCTGAGAAAACTACAGTCCTACAGCTTAAGTTAGTGACTCAGTTGTTAAGGAAGCCCCATCTGAGTCCTAAGTAGCCTGTCTTAGGTTTTCCAGCTATCTTAGACAGAGTGTCAAGATAGCCAACAATTTCGGGAGCTCCTTCACCCATCTTGGGTTTTTCACAATCTCCACCGAAGTAGGCATTAACTTTGACTGGCACGAGAGACTCGACACCAGTTGATGGATCAACCATCTCATGGCACATGTCTCTGAAGACAGACCTCACTAGGATCAATATGTCTTGCTCATGCCACTCCATTCCTTGCTCTCGCTTCCTTTGCAGCTGCCTCAGGAAGGAATTTTTGAGGCAGAATCCTGCAGGGGTCGGAACTTTCCAATAGCGGGAGTCCCACCAGGAAAACTGGTTCTTGACATGTCTGGGCATCCAAGGCTCAGCCTTCAAGCGGGAGAGGAGAGTCTTGCAGGTGAGAAACACCCGACGCTCTTGAGGCTCCAGCTGCTGCAGCACCTCCACCTCTGTCGCAGCCAGGCTACACCTCCACGACCCATCTTCTGTGTTGCTGAGCTGGATTATTTGTGAGGTGTCGGGTGTGAGGGGAGGTCTGCTGATCTTCTCAGGCCATGGCACCACCACCACTGGCACTAAGTCAACACTGACCAACAACAGCGGATACTCACTTCCCTGCCAGGCCAGTGACAGTGCCACGCCCACCTGCGTCCTGGTCAGGCCAGGTGGCACTAGACTAAGACGCTCGTCACCAATGGTGTGGCTCTTCAGGCTCTCTCTCACTCTATCATAAAACTTTGTTACAAAATTATTCCCATGGAGACTAGAATTTTTCGTCTTTATTTTGACTTTTAACTTATGACCGCTGGCTAAGACTTCTTTCTCTGTTTGTTGTATAACTTTAACTCTGACTCCAGGAAGCTCCTGGAGAACAAAATTAACGTCGAACTCATCGGGACAATAGAGCCTTGTACCATCTGCAGCGCTCCCAGACAGTTTCAGTTCCCCTCTGAAAATTTCATCTGAAACATTTTCTGTAATTTGTTGAAGTTCTTTCATTACTTCATTCTTGACCTCTTGTGCTTCACACATGGTGAAGTCAACCGTTGTCTTCTCTAAGTCTCTCACCAAGCTCCCCGAGTCAATACGGTTGAGAAGGTTCATTGCAGTTTTTGTTGGGTCATTATTTATGTGTTCAGTATTAGATGATGATTCAGGTTCACGTATATTGTACTTCAGGAGATACTGAGAGAAATGTCTACGGACTTCTTGTGGGGTAGTTCCCGCCCTGCAGGTAGGTTCAGGTTCTATAATAAATTCTGCTAAAAGTTCATGAACGTCATCATGAGCGAACATTGCAGCGAGGTGGGGAGGTGTGTGGCCGTATCTGTCAGGCAGGAGCGGCTGGGCACCAAGGCTCAGGAGGAGGAGGACGCAGCCTGACTTGCCATGAGCGGCCGCCTGGTGGAGGGCAGTGGTGGCAGCGGTGGGATCCACTAGTGTGTCTACAGCCAGGCCTCCCACCTTCACCAGGAGGTATATCAGCTGCTGCAGCCCACTTTGTGAGGCCACCAGGAGAGCCTGGGGTCCTGTGGACAACACCAGGAGAGCCTGGGGTCCTGTGGACCACACTCGGGATCCCCTAGCTCCTGCTGTCTTCTTGGCCCGAGTAGTCTTCTTGAAGTAGCTAGTGAAGAGAATTTCCTGAACGTCCAGAATCTTTTGCACCTGTTTCTTGTCGCTGGGGTGTGTTATCTTCTCCTGTAGGTCCTGCAGCTTGTTCCTTTCCTTGTTATAAATACTCTGTAAAATATGTTAGGTTATAATTACTCGTAATTATTATCACAACATTTTAATACATTGAACATTGCAAAACATTGGTTTCTAATATAATATATATATATATATATATATATATATATATATATATATATATATATATATATATATATATATATATATATATATATATATATATATATATATATAAAAACAATAGATGTTAAAAAAAATATATATAAAATTAAATGAAAAATATTATAATAATAATGGCTCTTGCAGATTTTTTAAACTATTGCTGTAAGGATGTTGTTGAAGAAGCCGAAATGCCTCACAAAGAATTGTTAATGTCATTTTTATCTTATACACTGATAGATACATGAATTATTACATATATGATATGCAATTTGTATACTTTAGACCAAAATAACTTTGTAGTCTCATCTTACCAAAATATACCAATTATTCGTCAATACTGCCAAAATATAATATTTAAATAGGTTATTATAAAATATTGTTGGTGTTGTAACATAATCGAAAATAGATAAAAACGCATAGAGTGGGGGCGAGTGAGGTGGAGGGGAGGAGTGAGGAAGAGTGGTCAGGTGAAAGGGAAAGTTTACAATGAGAGAAAATGGATTAGAGTACTTTAATTAGATAAGAGGTAGATAGGAAGAGTAGATAGTAGTAGAAGTGCTAGACAGAAGAGTGGAAAATGTAGGAAGGAGTAAGAAGAAATAGAAATAAAGGAAGAAGAAAGAGTAAGGGCTGCCACCAACCATTCAAGAGTTATTAATAAGATAAAGAATGGAACTTGTAAATCCAAAAATTTTAACTGATGTTATCACGTAACAACTGTATGCATTTATATCATATCATCAAGAATTATTAGGACATAATCTTTAGCAAGTAAACTTCAGAATGTTCTCTACTCTAGCTTTCACTAATATAGGCATAAATCCAAACTCAAGGGATCAGAATTAAAGAAAATTTAAAAGTAATTTAATCAATTATTAATTTGTATGTATATATTCAGGAAAATTCACAATCATATGGATATCATAACTCAACCCTTTCCCTTGATGATCATTTGTCAACATTAATTCAGAATTTAAAAATCACACAACATATAAATTGGAAAGCACAAAATACGTCAACCTTACAATTTCACTCACCAAAGTCTCTAAGTATAAGATGGTGAGCAAGGAGAGAGTGATGCGGCTGACAGCTAGAGTTCTCACCGGCCTGGTACAGGTCGATGGGACAGGTAACATGAGAGGCAGACATAGTCATGGCTACTGGAACGTCTCTCTCTTTCTCTGTATCTCTCAAATGTACAATTTATCGTTTATTTAAGGGGGGACTGGGAGCTAAACTCCGCCTACCAGCAGATAGCCTCTGACTATCTTCCTACCACACCTACACAACAGCTTGTTTGATGGAAAGAACACAGCCAACGTCTGCAGTTACCTGTTTAGCTGAGAGCGAGGTCACCTGATACGACTTGACCTCTACTTAACCTGTGACAATTAACACTCAAAAGGTGTGATTCTTGAAACACTAAGGGCCGACAGCGTGGCGCCGCCACTATCCTGTGTACTGACTCTCGTAAACATTTGAACTCTCGTTACACGTGAAATATTAAATAAACCCATTTATGGTGTTCCATTATAATATTAACAAAATTAACTTTAAATGTAATCAACAAAGGAAAAATGTGTTTATTCTGTTGAGCATGTTGAGCCTCGCTAAATAGGATAAGTGGGACGGTTCTACCTGTTAGGCGCAATATGTGTGCTTGTGTAGGAGAAAGATCGTAGTACCTTACTACACTAGTCAATGGAATATCATTGAATATATATAACTGCATATTGATAAATTTCCATAACTGGATGTTAGTTTAGTCATGCCTAGTTAAGTATGAATGTAGTGAGTTGAACGACTGACGTGGAGGTGGAGCACCTCACCCACATACAGAGTGAGGTGTGGAGCATGTACACTGACCTGCTCCAGAGAGTGGGTGAGGTGTGGAGCATGTACACTGACCTGCTCCAGAGAGTGGGTGAGGTGTGGAGGATGAACACTGACCTCCTCCAGAGAGTGGGTGAGGTATGGAGGATGAACACTGACCTGCTCCAGAGAGTGGGTGAGGTGTGGAGCATGTACACTGACCTCCTCCAGAGAGTGGGTGAGGTGTGGAGCATGTACACTGACCTGCTCCAGAGAGTGGGTGAGGTGTGGAGCATGTACACTGACCTCCTCCAGAGAGTGGGTGAGGTGTGGAGCATGTACACTGACCTGCTCCAGAGAGTGGGTGAGGTGTGGAGCATGTACACTGACCTGCTCCAGAGAGTGGGTGAGGTGTGGAGCATGTACACTGACCTGCTCCAGAGAGTGGGTGAGGTGTGGAGCATGTACACTGACCTGCTCCAGAGAGTGGGTGAGGTGTGGAGCATGTACACTGACCTGCTCCAGAGAGTGGGCGAGGTGTGGAGGCAGGGTGACTGTGGGCAGGCGACCTGTGGGGTCAGGAACATACAGAGAGCCGTCCATGTCCTTCACCATCCGGGCCGCCAGCTCCCAGTGTCCAGCGTCCAGGGCAGCGTGCAGAGGACTCGCGCCGGACTTGCTACATAAGGAGGACTGAGCACCAGCCAGGTGGAGGAAGCTGCAGGTCAAGGTGCACTTGGCACAAGCCGCCTGAACCATGAGCTGAGTCAGGCTCACCACTGACCTGCCTCGGGGCCAGCAGGCTCTCCATGGAGCCTCGCCTCTTATGGTGGATATTACTTCATCAACACCTGCACCAAGCTCTCTTACTTCATCAACACCTGCACCGAGCTCTCCCAACTCTTTAATTTTATCACGTTCTTGCTCCAGAACTTGAAGGAACACCTGTAAACACAATGTATTGTTGTAACACATTCACCAACACCTTTAAACACATTTTAGTGTTATTACTTCATCAACACCTGCACCAAGCACTCTTACTACATCAACACCTGCACCAAGCACTCTTACTACATCAACACCTGCACCAAGCTCTCTTGCTATATCAACACCTGCACCAAGCTCTCTTACCACATCAACACCTGCACCAAGCTCTCTTGCTATATCAACACCTGCACCAAGCTCTCTTACCACATCAACACCTGCCTTAAGCTCTCTTACTACATCAACACCTGCACTAAGCTCTGTTACCACATCAACACCTGCTCCAAGCTCTCTTACTACATCAACACCTGCACTAAGCTCTGTTACCACATCAACACCTGCACCAAGCTCTCTTACTACATCAACACCTGCACCAAGCTCTCTTACTACATCAACACCTGCACTAAGCTCTCTTACTACATCAACACCTGCACTAAGCTCTCTTGCTTCATCAACACCTGCACCAAGCTCTCTTACTTCATCAACACCTGCACTAAGCTCTCTTGCTTCATCAACACCTGCTCCAAGCTCTCTTACTACATCAACACCTGCACTAAGCTCTGTTACCACATCAACACCTGCACCAAGCTCTCTTACTACATCAACACCTGCACCAAGCTCTCTTACTACATCAACACCTGCACCAAGCTCTCTTACTACATCAACACCTGCACCAAGCTCTCTTACTACATCAACACCTGCACCAAGCTCTCTTACTACATCAACACCTGCACCAAGCTCTCCCAGCTCTTTGATCTTTGGACGTTCTTGCTTCATTATATGAAATAATACCTGTAAACACATTATATTGTTGTAACACATGCACCAACACCTGTATACACATTACGACGTAGACCGTGTGCACCATCTGCCAGCTGGTGTAACAGGTGCACCATCTGCCAGCTGGTGTAACAGGGGCACCAGCAGTTGTGCACCATCTGCCAGCTGGTGTAACAGGTGCACCATCTGCCAGCTGGTGTAACAGGTGCACCAGCAGTTGTGCACCAGCTGCCAGCTGGTGTAACAGGTGCACCAGCAGTTGTGCACCAGCTGCCAGCTGGTGTAACAGGTGCACCAGCAGTTGTGCACCATCTGCCAGTTGGTGTAACAGGTGCACCAGCAGTTGTGCACCATCTGCCAGTTGGTGTAACAGGTGCACCAGCAGTTGTGCACCATCTGCCAGCTGGTGTAACAGGTGCACCAGCAGTTGTGCACCATCTGCCAGCTGGTGTAACAGGTGCACCACCAGTTGTGCACCAGCTGCCAGCTGGTGTAACAGGTGCACCAGCAGTTGTGCACCAGCTGGCAGATGGTGCTGTGTTTCAAGAAAAGCACAGTTTTACCTGCCACAGGAGTGGCATCTATACCTATAATTACGAAATGAATGGTATAGTAAACAACACAGCTCAATTCCAACACAATGTCACACAAAATAATTGAATAAAATATCAAATAAATTGAAGTCTTTGAAAATTTAATTTATCAATGCAATTGGAAACATTGAAATGGAATTCGTGACATATTTAGTATTGCGTACATGTTGGTATTATGTGCAACAGAAGGCGCTATTTTTCAAAAATGCATGTTTTTACCTGTCACAGGGGTGGCATCTATATAGTAGGTATATAAAAAGACATGCCTTTTCGAATGCAACGTTGTGTCAAAATTTCAAAGTAATTGGTGAAGAACTTTCGGAGATTACTGCGAGTGTTGCTCTTACGTCCAACAGATGGCGCTGTTTTTCAAAAAAAACATAAATAAATAAATAAATGTTTATTTAGGTAAGGTACATACATAAAGAGATTTTACAAAGTTTGTTGGATTAATAGATAGAGCTAGTACATACAATGCCTAAAGCCACTATTACGCTAAGCGTTTCGGGCAGGAAAAACATTAATGACTAAAGCTTAAAACTAATGGGTAAAAAGAATAAAATGTGTTGAGAACAAAAAAAAAATAGAGGTAAAAGAGGGGGGAACATGGCTGAAAAAGCAGCACAAATACAATTACAAATTATAACAGACAATTACATTCAAACAGCGTTGTTTTGAAAAAAAAAACAAAAAAACAGACATGGGTTGACAACAGAGGGGTAAGGTAGGTTACAGGGAATTTATAAGGTAGTGCTTCGTTTTTATCTTAAATTGGTTGAGAGAGGTACTGTCTTTAACATGGTTGGGAAGATCATTCCACATTCTGGGTCCCTTGATTTGTAGAGCATTTCTAGTTTGATTAAGTCGTACTCTAGGAATATCAAAACTGTATTTATTTCTGGTGTGGTGCTCATGGGTTCTGTTACAACCTTCAATGAATCTTTTGAGGTCAGGATTGGCATTACAGTTCAGCGTTTTATATATGTATAATACACATGAGAGAATGTGCAATGACTTAATATCTAACATATTCAGAGATTTGAGTAGGGGTACCGAGTGATGTCTGGGGCTAGAGTTGGATATTGTCCTAATAGCAGCTTTGTGTTGAGTAATTAGAGGACGTAAATGATTTTGGGTAGTAGAACCCCAAGCACAAATACCATAGTTGAGATATGGATAGATGAGGGAGTAATACAGTCACCAGGGCAGGGCGGGGTACATAATATCTGATCTTAGAAAGAATGCCAACAGTTTTTGAAACTTTTTTTGATATATTTAGAATGTGTCCCTGGAAATTCAGCTTGTGGTCGATGAGAACGCCAAGGAATTTGCCATCTAATTTGTTACAAATTTGGGTATTGTTTATTTTGAGATTTATTTGATTAGAGGATTTATTGCCAAACAGAATATAAAACGTTTTGTCAATGTTAAGGGTGAGTTTGTTGGCAGTTAGCCAAAGATGGACTTTCTCTAGCTCAGTATTTACTGTGGCATTTAGAGCAAGGGGGTCAGGACTGGAGTAAATGAAGGTTGTGTCGTCAGCAAATAGAATTGGTTTGAGGTGTTGGGAGGCATTTGGAAGGTCATTAATGTAGATGAGAAAGAGGAGAGGGCCAAGTATGCTGCCCTGAGGAACACCGATGTTGATGGGTAGGGTGGGAGAAATTGTATTATTCACAGAAACATACTGGAGCCTGTCAGTAAGATAAGATTTGAGGTATTGCAGGGAGTGACCTCTGACTCCATAATGATGTAATTTAAGAAGGTTTTGGTGGTTGACAGTGTCAAAAGCCTTACGCAGGTCCACAAATAACCCAACAGGGAACTCCTTTTTATCAAGAGCTGCGTAAATCAAGTTAATCATACTAATAAGTGCATCGTTAGTGCTTTTTTTGGGTCTGAAGCCATATTGACAAGAGCTAAGTATATTATGTTTGGCTAGAAAAGAGTAAAGCTGCTTGTAGATTAGTTTTTCGAATATTTTTGACAAGTTAGGCAGGATTGATATAGGTCTGTAGTTGTTAACATCTGTGAGATCACCACATTTGTGGACAGGGGTTACTCTTGCTTTTTTTTAGAATGTCTGGAAAGGTTTGGAGTTCAAGTTCAAGTTCAACATGTTTTTTTCCTGTCACAGGTGAGGCATGTATATAGTAGATATGTGAAAAGACGCACCTATTCGAATGCAACGTTATGACAAAATTTCAAAACAATCAGTAATGAGGTTTTGAAGATTTCCCCTCACATGAAAAATACATGAAAAACTCAGTTTTTCAGAAAAAAACATGCTTTTTACCGTCGCAGACGTGACACTTATATAGTACGTATATAAAAACATGCTCAGATGCGAATGAAACGTTGTGTGAAATTTCAAAACAATCGGTGAAGATCTTTCGGAGATTAGCGGTTATGCACAAACGAACATTTTTAATTTATATTTATATAGATATAGATACTAACTGTACCCGGCCACGCGTTACTGTGGCTCAGCAATGCACATGCGTTGTTGAGCCACAGTAATTTTTACCGGTCTCCCAGTCCACCCCACCACTCCCTCCTCCCCGGTCGGGAGGAGGAGAGCCATTAGGCCGAGCGGACAGCACGCTGGACTTGTGATCCTGTGGTCCCGGGTACGATCCCGGGCGCCGGCGAGAAACAATGGGCAGAGTTTCTTTCACCCTATGCCCCTGTTACCTAGCAGTAAAAGAGGTACCTGGGTGTTAGTCAGCTGTCACGGGCTGCTTCCTGGGGGTGGAGGCCTGGTCGAGGACCGGGCCTCAGAGACACTAAAGCCCCGAAATAATCTCAAGATAACCTCCCCCCATCCCCTCGTCCTCCCAACCATTCCTCACTCCTCCATCCCCTCATCCACCCGACCATTCCCACACCCCCGTCCCCCTCGTCCTCCCCACCATTCCAACCGTCCCTTTGTCCTCCCACCATCCCCCACTCCACCGTCCCCTCGTCCTCCTAACTATTCCCTAATTTAACGTCCCCTCGTCCTCCCCACCATCTCCCACTCCCCTGTCCCCATGTCCTCCCGAACATTCTCCATTCGCCTGTCCCCTCGTCCCCACCATCCCTAACTCCCCTATTCCCTCGTCGTCTCCACTATAACCCGCTCCCTTGTCCCCTTGTCCTCCACACTATCCCCAGCTCCCATTTCCTCATCCACCCCACCATTCCCCACTCTCTCGTCCAATGCATTTCCAAATGATCTGATGTTACCATCAGAAAATTAGGAACATCAAATGATCTGATGTTCCCATCCCTGAAATATAAGAAAAACAATTAAAAAAACAATTTAAAAACTATGAAAAAATAAAAGAATAAGCTATACTGGCAAAATGATTGGTATGGTAAACAACATAGCTCAACTCCAATGCAATGTCACAAAATAATTAAATAAAAATATAAATATATAAATAAATATCTATGAAAATTAAATTTATCAATGAAATTGGAAACATTGAAATTGAATCACAACAAATTTAGTATTGCATGTGTTGCTCTTACGTGCAATAGATGGCACTGTTTAAAAAAAGGATGTTTTTACCTGTCACAGGTGTTGCATCTATAGTTATACTCACAAAATAAATGGTATGGTAAACAACACAGCTAAATTCCAACGGAATATCACACAAAATAATTAAATAACAATGAAAATAAATCGAAATTTATGAAAATTCAATTTGAGGGATGGAACGTTGTGTGAAAATTTCCAAATATATATATATATATATATATATATATATATATATATATATATATATATATATATATATATATATATATATATATATATATATATATATATATATATATATATAAATATATATATATATATATATATATATATATATATATATATAAATATATATATATATATATATATATATATATATATATATATATATATATATTTATATATATATATATATATATATATATATATATATATATATATATAAATATATATATATATATATATATATATATATATATATATATATATATATATATATATATATATATATATGTCGTACCTAATAGCCAGAACGCACTTCTCAGCCTACTATTCAAGGCCCGATTTGCCTAATAAGCCAAGTTTTCACGAATTAATGTTTTTTCGTCTACCTAACCTACCTAACCTAACCTAACCTAGCTTTTTTTGGCTACCTAACCTAACCTTAACTATAAATATAGGTTAGGTTAGGTTAGGTAGGGTTGGTTAGGTTCGGTCATATATCTACGTTAATTTTAACTCCAATAAAAAAAATTGACCTCATACATAGAGAAAAGGGTTGCTTTATCATTTCATAAGAAAAAAATTATAGTAAATATATTAATTCAGGAAAACTTGGCTTATTAGGCAAATCGGGCCTTGAATAGTAGGCTGAGAAGTGAGTTCTGGCTACTAGGTACGACATATATATATATATATATATATATATATATATATATATATATATATATATATATATATATATATATATATATATATATATATATATATATATATATATATATATATATGTCGTACCTAGTAGCCAGAACGCACTTCTCAGCCTACTATGCAAGGCCCGATTTGCCTAATAAGCCAAGTTTTCATGAATTAATATATTTTCTCTAATTTTTTGCTTATGAAATGATAAAGCTACCCATTTCATTATGTATGAGGTCAATTTTTGTTTATTGGAGTTAAAATTGACGTAGATATATGACCGAACCTAACCAACCCTACCTAACCTAACCTAACCTATCTTTATAGGTTAGGTTAGGTTAGGTAGCCGAAAAAGGTAGGTTAGGTTAGGTTAAATAGGTTAGGTAGTCGAAACAATTAATTCATGAAAACTTGGCTTATTAGGCAAATTAGGCCTTGCATAGTAGGCTAAGAAGTGCGTTCTGGCTACTAGGTACGACATATATATATATATATATATATATATATATATATATATATATATATATATATATATATATATATATAAATATACATATGTCGTACCTAGTAGCCAGAACGCACTTCTCAGCCTACTAAGCAAGGCCCGATTTGCCTAATAAGCCAAGTTTTCATGAATTAATTGTTTTTCGACTACCTAACCTACCTAACCTAACCTAACTTTTTCGGCCACCTAACCTAACCTAACCTATAAAGATAGGTTAGGTTAGGTTAGGTAGGGTTGGTTAGGTTCGGTCATATATCTACGTTAATTTTAACTCCAATAAAAAAAAAAAATTGACCTCATACATAATGAAATGGGTAGCCTTATCATTTCATAAGAAAAAAATTAGAGAAAATATATTAATTCATGAAAACTTGGCTTATTAGGCAAAAAGGGCCTGTATAGTAGGCTGAGAAGTGCATTCTGGCTACTAGGTACGACATATATATATATATATATATATATATATATATATATATATATATATATATATATAACTCCTTTTTTATATGTATATTAACTCCATGTTTATATAATATATGTTTATATTATATGTTTATAAATATATGTTTATATTAACTCCATATATATGTAACTCCTTTTTTGTAACAAAGTTCAAATATAGTAAATATATATGTGTACATAAAAAAGAATGGGGGTGGTAGGAGAAGATAATATTAGTGTTCAGTGAGAAACCACAAGGTCTCCTCTGAATACTTTTTATTTTCTTCTCCGAGGCTATGGGTCCCCACATTGGCACGAGAGGTGGTACCCTCACAAACTTATATATATATATATATATATATATATATATATATATATATATATATATATATATATATATATATATATATATATATTAAATATGACCGAAAAAGTAAGATTAATAATTCTAACACGAATTTTCTCAATCTTTCGTACATTTCGTTTCACTGTTGGAGGAAAATCAAAAATCAATTCTCCAAAATTCATTTTTATTTCTAGTCTGACGCGACACGAGCACGTTTCGTAAAACTTATTACATTTTCAAAGACTTTAGTTCACAAATTAAGCCATTAAGGAACTATTATTATATGAAACCGGCCATATACTGCAGGTATGTTGACGACATTTTTACACAGGTACCTGATGTCAGACATCTGCAAGAGCTAAAGGAGGCATTTGAGCGGAGTTCCGTGCTGCGTTTCACTTACGAGATGGAAAAGGATGGGAAGCTGCCCTTTCTAGATGTAACAGTCATGGAAAAGAGCGGAGGTTTCCACACTGCAGTCTACACTAAGGAAACGAACATAGGAATGTGCCTAAATGCCAAGAGCGACTGCCCAGATAGGTACAAGAGGAGTGTTGTTAACGCATATATCGACCGTGCTCTCAGCCACAGCTCAGAATGGAAGCAAGTCGACGAAGAACTCTGTAGGGTAAAGCAGGTAATAGTCAACAACGGCTTCTCCAATGGTTTCGTCGAAGACATCATAAGAAGGAAAGTGAAACGCCATGCAACCTCTGAAGAGACAACCAACACAACACCTATACCCCCTATTAGACTATTTTCAGGAACTTCTTTTCCACAGCTCATAAAACGGAGGAAAGGGTCCTGAAAGATATTGTTAATAGAAACGTCATCCCAACAGACAAAAATCAGAGGATACAACTGACGATTTACTATTAAACCAGAAAAACGGCCAGCCTACTCATGAGAAACTTTCCAGACACAAAACAGAACGCTTTAAAAGAGACCAACGTCGTCTATGCCTTCAAATGCCCTCGTGGGGACTGTAAGCTCCAAAAAATCCAGTATATAGGCAAGACAACAACATCTCTTTCTAGGCGTTTAACGATGCATAAGCAACAGGGTTCCATTAAGGAACATATAATCTCTTTCCACAACCAAACCATCGCCAGAGAAATCCTAGTAAACAACACAGAAATCATCGATAGATACAGCGATAGCAGGCGGCTTGACGTTTGCGAGGCACTATATATATATATATATATATATATATATATATATATATATATATATATATATATATATATATATATATATATATATATATATATATATATATATATATATATATATATATATATATATATATATATATATACCCTTAATATATATACAGGGACGCCTTAATCCGCTTGACCATCACGACCGGACATAAGGAAGTGATAGCCGAAGCTATTTGAACCACTTATGTCCGGTCGTGATGGTCAAGCGGATTAAGGCGTCCCTGTACATACCAGTTGCGTTGCTCCTGGCAGTATGGGTTCGAGTCACTTCTGGGGTGTGAGTTTTCAGTTGTATATAGTCCTGGGGACCATTCAGGCTTGTTTGCATTTGTGTTCCTCGGATTACCATCCGAGTGCCGGCGGGGAAGTGGTTCAAATAGCTTCGGCTATCACTTCCTTATGTCCGGTCGTGATGGTTAAGCGGATTAAGGCGTCCCTGTACATACCAGTTGCGTTGCTCCTGGCAGTATGGGTTCGAATCACTTTTGGGGTGTGAGTTTTCAGTTGTATATAGTCCTGGGGACCATTCAGGCTTGTTTGCATTTGTGTTCCTCACGTGTGCCCCAAAGAATGAGGTGATTTGATAAAATGGTATGCCCAAGATTACCATCCGAGTGCCGGCGGGGAAGTGGTTCAAATAGCTTCGGCTATCACTTCCTTATGTCCGGTCGTGATGGTCAAGCGGATTAAGGCGTCCTTGTACATACCAGTTGCGTTGCTCCTGGCAGTATGGGTTCGAGTCACTTCTGGGGTGTGAGTTTTCAGTTGTATATAGTCCTGGGGACCATTCAGGCTTGTTTGCATTTGTGTTCCTCACGTGTGCCCCAAAGAATGAGGTGATTTGATAAAATGCTATGCTTAAGATTACTATCCAAGTGCCGGCGGGAAAGTGGTTCAAATAGCTTCGGCTATCACTTCCTTATGTCTGGTCGTGATGGTCAAGCGGATTAAGGCGTCCCTGTACATACCAGTTGCGTTGCTCCTGGCAGTATGGGTTCGAGTCACTTCTGGGGTGTGAGTTTTCAGTTGTATATAGTCCTGGGGACCATTCAGGCTTGTTAGCATTTGTGTTCCTCATGTGTGCCCCAAAGAATGAGGTGATTTGATAAAATGCTATGCCCAAGATTACCATCCGAGTGCCGGCGGGGAAGTGGCTCAAATAGCTTCGGCTATCACTTCCTTATGTCCGGTCGTGATGGTCAAGCAGATTAAGGCGTCCCTGTACATACCAGTTGCGTTGCTCCTGGCAGTATGGGTTCAAGTCACTTCTGGGGTGTGAGTTTTCAGTTATATATATATATATATATATATATATATATATATATATATATATATATATATATATATATATATATATATATATATATATATATATATATATATATATATATATGTCGAACCTAGTAGCCAGAACGCACTTCTCAGCCTATTATGCAAGGCCCGATTTGCCTAATAAGCCAAGTTCTCCTGAAATATTATATTTTCTCTAATTTTTTTCTTATGAAATGATAAAGCTACCCATTTCATTATGTTTGAGGTAAATTTTTTTTTATTGGAGTTAAAATTAACGTAGATATATAACCGAACCTAACCAACCCTACCTAACCTAAACTAACCTATCTTTATAGGTTAGGTTAGGTTAGGTAGCCTAAAAAGTTAGGTTAGGTTAGGTAGGTTAGGTAGTCGAAAAACAATTATTTCCTGAAAACTTGGCTTATTAGGCAAATCGGGCCTTGCAAAGTAGGCTTAGAAGTGCGTTCTGGCTACTAGGTACGACATATATATATATATATATATATATATATATATATATATATATATATATATATATATATATATATATATATATATATATATATATATATATATATATATATATATATATATATATGTCGTACCTAGTAGCCAGAACTCACTTCTCAGCCTACTATTCAAGGCCCGATTTGCCTAATAAGCCAAGTTTTCCTGAATTAATATATTTACTATAATTTTTTTCTTATGAAATGATAAAGCAACCCTTTTCTCTATGTATGAGGTCAATTTTTTTTTATTGGAGTTAAAATTAACGTAGATATATGACCGAACCTAACCAACCCTGCCTAACCTAACCTAACCTATATTTATAGGTAAGGTTAGGTTAGGTAGCCAAAAAAAGCTAGGTTAGGTTAGGTTAGGTAGGTTAGGTAGACGAAAAAACATTAATTCATGAAAACTTGGCTTATTAGGCAAATCGGGCCTTGAATAGTAGGCTGAGAAGTGCGTTCTGGTACGACATATATATATATATATATACATATATATATATATATATATATATATATATATATATATATATATATATATATATATATATATATATATATATATATATATATATATATATATATATATATATACCAGCCAGCTCACCCCTCCCGAAGCCAATCAAAGGAGAGGCACATGCAGTGTTTGTGGGACCAACATCAGCATCAAGTCTCCAGAGTCATACGCCAGCATGGTGACTGTCCTGGGTCAGGGAGGCCTCCCGTGAGAGGAGGCAGCACTCAGGAGCCTGTTGCACCAGTACAAATCGCAACACATTACATTGCAACAGACGACCTGCTAGAGGCAATTAAAGCAACGTCAACCAGGACACTCACCCACATCCCAAAGGCCTCTCGCCCATTTGCTGCAGGGAAATACACGGACCTCATCGCAAAAATCAACAGAGGGACAAATAACCTTGATGCACCTGATACCATCAAAGCCTGGCACAATATGTTACTTTTTGGCAATGCATGCTTAGGTGTACCAGACAGAGGAGGCAAGACACTGGCCTCATCCGTCAATAAAGCAATTAGGGATTTTCCTAGGGCTGACAACCTAGTCCGCCTCCCCAAACACACCAAACACCGCCGAGGCAGACCAAGTACGACAATCAGCGACAACAGAAAATTAGGTACCCAAGTCAGCAAGAAAATTGAAGAGGGCAATACAGTCGGGGCACTCAGGTTGATCACAAGTGAGGACAAAATTTTGCCCAGGGATGAAACCACAGCCCAAGCACTGAGAGAAAAACACCCCCTCAGGGCCGTAGGTGGACCTCCCCCACAGGTCAGGCTCGCCCCTAACCAGGAACCTCTCGTCCTCCGGGAGTCAGAGGTTTATAAAGCTATCGTTTCATTTCCCCCGGGCTCCTCAGGAGGCTACACAGGGGTAAGACCTCAACATGTGAAGGAAATGGTGAACCCTGTTCTTGGCCCAGCTGCAGAAGCGCTCCTGACAGAAATCACAACGTTTGTCAACAACTGCCTCGCCGGGTTAATCCCTGATGAAATCAAACCATTCTTCTTTGGTGCATCCCTATGTGCCCTGAAAAAGAAGGGGGGAGGGATCAGACCCATTGCCGTTGGTAATACCCTTCGCCGCCTAGTTGCAAGGGCTGCTGTCAGAAGTATCCGAATGGAAGCAGCCACCATGCTGCAACCCAACCAGCTGGGGTTTGGAGTCCCCCAAGGCTGTGAAGCAGCGGCTCATGCTGCACGAGCCTACATTAGCTCTCTTACTGAAGACCAGGCAGTAGTAAAATTAGATTTTAAAAACGCTTTCAACTCGGTCAAAAGGAAAGCAATCCTCACTGCAGTCCAGGAACATTGCCCAAGCATTCTCCCGTTTGTGTCAGCAGGCTACAGCAAAGACTCAACCCTCCTGTTTGGCAAACATGAAGTCACCTCAGCAGAGGGAATTCAACAGGGTGACCCACTTGCACCGTTCCTCTTTTGCATAGCGGTTCGAGAAATTACAACCAGACTGTCCAGCGAGCTCAACATCTGGTTCCTGGATGATGGCACTCTGGCAGGCACACAAGATTCCCTGCTAGAAGACCTACAGGTGGTGAAGACACGGGGGGAGTCCATGGGTCTCGTTCTTAACCCCTCCAAGTGCGAAATTATTGCATCCAGTGAAGTAATCATTAGAGCAGTGAAATCAGTTCTACCAGAAGCCTCAGTCGTTAAACCTACCGACAGCACACTACTCGGAGCACCTCTGGGCCACAATGCCATTGCTGCAGTCCTTGACGAAAAGTTTAGAGACCTAAAGAGGATGGATGGAAAAGAGAATTGGGGACTTGGACTCCCACGATGCCCTCTACCTTCTCACAAAGTGCCTTACCTTGCCCAGGCTAACATAATTCTTAAGGTGTGCACCAACTTTTGGCAACCCACTTCTAAATCAATATGATGATCTCCTCAGGTCAATATTCAGGAAGGCGCTCAACCTAGATTTAGATGACAGTCAGTGGGACCAAGCAACACTACCAGTGAGATTTGGAGGGATAGGCATACGAAAGGCAACTGAGGTAGCACTTCCAGCATTCTTATCCTCATGTACAGCAGCCAACGAATTGGTAGGGCAGATCCTACCAGAGCGTATGAGAGAGACAGCGGGAACTCATGATCAAACGTTCATCGAAGCAGCCAGACAATGGGACACCATTGCACACCCTCAACCCCGACCACAAGTCCCAAAAAACCACAAGCAGGCCCACTGGGATAGCCCCATAATGGAAAAGACTGTCACAGCAATGATTGACAACGCTGATGCTGAAAACAAAGCCCGCCTCCTAGCGGTAACAGCACCCCACGCCGGGGATTTTTTATTTGCTGTGCCCAATGCAGCCCTGGGAACTCGCCTCAGTCATGACGCTCTCCGCATTGGAGTTGCCCTTCGCCTTGCCGCCCCCATCCTCACCGAACATAGGTGCATCTGCGGAACTGCGATGGCAGACCAATATGGTCGTCATGGTCTGGTATGTCGTAAATCACAGGGTAAAATTGCAAGACATGAAGAAGTCAACGACATCATCAAGAGGAGCCTCACCACAGCCCGCTGCCCGGCACAAAGAGAACCACACTTATCCAGACCTAACGACCCTCAGAAGCGCCGTGATGGGGTCATCTTGCTACCTTGGAAGGATGGTAAGCAAGTGGTATGGGACTACACGTGCGCTGCCACACTGGCCAGTACCTACCTCTACTACAGCACACGTGAAAGCGGTGGTGCTGCTTCTTTCAGGGAATCGCAGAAAATTATTAAATACAGAGGTCTAGCACACTGCTACAGCTTTGTTCCGATCGGCTCGGAGACCCTCGGTTCGTGGGGAAAATGTGCATTGAAGTTCCTGAAGGAATTGGGGGACAAATTGATCAGCGCTGCAAAAGACCAGAGAGCAAAAAGTTTCTTGTTCCAGCGCCTCAGTGTTGCGATTCAGAGGGGAAATGCCTGTTGCGTCTTGGGCACTAGTCCAACTTCAGAGGAATTCGAAGAAGTGTTTGACTTGCAACAATGATCGAACCCGTCTGTGACATTCATCAATGTTTCTCATTGTTGTGTTTTTCAAGAGATCCATAACCTTTAAGCACCTTTTTGCATTATTATTTTTGTATCAACCCATGTATATCTTGTAACCATCAAATGCATAATAAAGCACAAAAATAAAAAAGGAAGGGGGTGGTAGGAGAAAAGCACACAGAAACTGTATTGGAGGGGATCTAAACATTCCCTCGAATGCGTTATGCGTGGTTTCCTCCGAGGCTATGGGTCCCCCTTCTTCCAGCTAGAGGTGGTACTCTTAAAAAAAAAAAAAAATATATATATATATATATATATATATATATATATATATATATATATATATATATATATATATATATAAATATATATATATATATATATATATATATATATATATATATATATATATACATATGTCGTACCTAGTAGCCAGAACGCACTTCTCAGCCTACTAAGCAAGGCCCGATTTGCCTAATAAGCCAAGTTTTCATGAATTAATTGTTTTTCGACTACCTAACCTACCTAACCTAACCTAACTTTTTCGGCCACCTAACCTAACCTAACCTATAAAGATAGGTTAGGTTAGGTTAGGTAGGGTTGGTTAGGTTCGGTCATATATCTACGTTAATTTTAACTCCAATAAAAAAAAAAAATTGACCTCATACATAATGAAATGGGTAGCCTTATCATTTCATAAGAAAAAAATTAGAGAAAATATATTAATTCATGAAAACTTGGCTTATTAGGCAAAAAGGGCCTGTATAGTAGGCTGAGAAGTGCATTCTGGCTACAAGGTACGACATATATATATAAATATATATATATATATATATATATATATATATATATATATATATATATATATATATATATATATATATATATATATAACTCCTTTTTTATATGTATATTAACTCCATGTTTATATAATATATGTTTATATTATATGTTTATAAATATATGTTTATATTAACTCCATATATATGTAACTCCTTTTTTGTAACAAAGTTCAAATATAGTAAATATATATGTGTACATAAAAAAGAATGGGGGTTGTAGGAGAAGATAATATTAGTGTTCAGTGAGAAACCACAAGGTCTCCTCTGAATACTTTTTATTTTCTTCTCCGAGGCTATGGGTCCCCACATTGGCACGAGAGGTGGTACCCTCACAAACTTATATATATATATATATATATATATATATATATATATATATATATATATATATATATATATATATATATATATATATATATATATATATATATATATATATATATATATATATATATATATATATATATATATATATTATTAAATATGACCGAAAAAGTAAGATTAATAATTCTAACACGAATTTTCTCAATCTTTCGTACATTTCGTTTCACTGTTGGAGGAAAATCAAAAATCAATTCTCCAAAATTAATTTTTATTTCTAGTCTGACGCGACACGAGCGCGTTTCGTAAAACTTATTACATTTTCAAAGACTTTAGTTCACAAATTAAGCCATTAAGGAACTATTATTATATGAAACCGGCCATATACTGCAGGTATGTTGACGACATTTTTACACAGGTACCTGATGTCAGACATCTGCAAGAGCTAAAGGAGGCATTTGAGCGGAGTTCCGTGCTGCGTTTCACTTACGAGATGGAAAAGGATGGGAAGCTGCCCTTTCTAGATGTAACAGTCATGGAAAAGAGCGGAGGTTTCCACACTGCAGTCTACACTAAGGAAACGAACATAGGAATGTGCCTAAATGCCAAGAGCGACTGCCCAGATAGGTACAAGAGGAGTGTTGTTAACGCATATATCGACCGTGCTCTCAGCCACAGCTCAGAATGGAAGCAAGTCGACGAAGAACTCTGTAGGGTAAAGCAGGTAATAGTCAACAACGGCTTCTCCAATGGTTTCGTCGAAGACATCATAAGAAGGAAAGTGAAACGCCATGCAACCTCTGAAGAGACAACCAACACAACACCTATACCCCCTATTAGACTATTTTCAGGAACTTCTTTTCCACAGCTCATAAAACGGAGGAAAGGGTCCTGAAAGATATTGTTAATAGAAACGTCATCCCAACAGACAAAAATCAGAGGATACAACTGACGATTTACTATTAAACCAGAAAAACGGCCAGCCTACTCATGAGAAACTTTCCAGACACAAAACAGAACGCTTTAAAAGAGACCAACGTCGTCTATGCCTTCAAATGCCCTCGTGGGGACTGTAAGCTCCAAAAAACCCAGTATATAGGCAAGACAACAACATCTCTTTCTAGGCGTTTAACGATGCATAAGCAACAGGGCTCCATTAAGGAACATATAATCTCTTTCCACAACCAAACCATCGCCAGAGAAATCCTAGTAAACAACACAGAAATCATCGATAGATACAGCGATAGCAGGCGGCTTGACGTTTGCGAGGCACTATATATATATATATATATATATATATATATATATATATATATATATATATATATATATATATATATATATATATATATATATATATATATATATATACCCTTAATATATATACAGGGACGCCTTAATCCGCTTGACCATCACGACCGGACATAAGGAAGTGATAGCCGAAGCTATTTGAACCACTTATGTCCGGTCGTGATGGTCAAGCGGATTAAGGCGTCCCTGTACATACCAGTTGCGTTGCTCCTGGCAGTATGGGTTCGAGTCACTTCTGGGGTGTGAGTTTTCAGTTGTATATAGTCCTGGGGACCATTCAGGCTTGTTTGCATTTGTGTTCCTCGGATTACCATCCGAGTGCCGGCGGGGAAGTGGTTCAAATAGCTTCGGCTATCACTTCCTTATGTCCGGTCGTGATGGTTAAGCGGATTAAGGCGTCCCTGTACATACCAGTTGCGTTGCTCCTGGCAGTATGGGTTCGAATCACTTTTGGGGTGTGAGTTTTCAGTTGTATATAGTCCTGGGGACCATTCAGGCTTGTTTGCATTTGTGTTCCTCACGTGTGCCCCAAAGAATGAGGTTATTTGATAAAATGGTATGCCCAAGATTACCATCCGAGTGCCGGCGGGGAAGTGGTTCAAATAGCTTCGGCTATCACTTCCTTATGTCCGGTCGTGATGGTCAAGCGGATTAAGGCGTCCCTGTACATACCAGTTGCGTTGCTCCTGGCAGTATGGGTTCGAGTCACTTCTGGGGTGTGAGTTTTCAGTTGTATATAGTCCTGGGGACCATTCAGGCTTGTTTGCATTTGTGTTCCTCACGTGTGCCCCAAAGAATGAGGTGATTTGATAAAATGCTATGCTTAAGATTACTATCCAAGTGCCGGCGGGAAAGTGGTTCAAATAGCTTCGGCTATCACTTCCTTATGTCTGGTCGTGATGGTCAAGCGGATTAAGGCGTCCCTGTACATACCAGTTGCGTTGCTCCTGGCAGTATGGGTTCGAGTCACTTCTGGGGTGTGAGTTTTCAGTTGTATATAGTCCTGGGGACTATTCAGGCTTGTTAGCATTTGTGTTCCTCATGTGTGCCCCAAAGAATGAGGTGATTTGATAAAATGCTATGCCCAAGATTACCATCCGAGTGCCGGCGGGGAAGTGGTTCAAATAGCTTTGGCTATCACTTCCTTATGTCCGGTCGTGATGGTCAAGCAGATTAAGGCGTCCCTGTACATACCAGTTGCGTTGCTCCTGGCAGTATGGGTTCAAGTCACTTCTGGGGTGTGAGTTTTCAGTTATATATATATATATATATATATATATATATATATATATATATATATATATATATATATATATATATATATATATATATATATATATATATATATATATATATATATATATATATATATATGTCGAACCTAGTAGCCAGAACGCACTTCTCAGCCTATTATGCAAGGCCCGATTTGCCTAATAAGCCAAGTTCTCCTGAAATATTATATTTTCTCTAATTTTTTTCTTATGAAATGATAAAGCTACCCATTTCATTATGTTTGAGGTAAATTTTTTTTATTGGAGTTAAAATTAACGTAGATATATAACCGAACCTAACCAACCCTACCTAACCTAAACTAACCTATCTTTATAGGTTAGGTTAGGTTAGGTAGCCTAAAAAGTTAGGTTAGGTTAGGTAGGTTAGGTAGTCGAAAAACAATTATTTCCTGAAAACTTGGCTTATTAGGCAAATCGGGCCTTGCAAAGTAGGCTTAGAAGTGCGTTCTGGCTACTAGGTACGACATATATATATATATATATATATATATATATATATATATATATATATATATATATATATATATATATATATATATATATATATATATGTCGTACCTAGTAGCCAGAACTCACTTCTCAGCCTACTATTCAAGGCCTGATTTGCCTAATAAGCCAAGTTTTCCTGAATTAATATATTTACTATAATTTTTTTCTTATGAAATGATAAAGCAACCCTTTTCTCTATGTATGAGGTCAATTTTTTTTTATTGGAGTTAAAATTAACGTAGATATATGACCGAACCTAACCAACCCTACCTAACCTAACCTAACCTATATTTATAGGTAAGGTTAGGTTATGTAGCCAAAAAAAGCTAGGTTAGGTTAGGTTAGGTAGGTTAGGTAGACGAAAAAACATTAATTCATGAAAACTTGGCTTATTAGGCAAATCGGGCCTTGAATAGTAGGCTGAGAAGTGCGTTCTGGCTATTAGGTACGACATATATATATATATATATATATATATATATATATATATATATATATATATATATATATATATATATATATATATATATATATATATATATATATATATATATACATATATATATATATATATATATGTCGTACCTAATAGCCAGAACGTACTTCTCAGCCTACTATTCAAGGCCCGATTTGCCTAATAAGCCAAGTTTTCATGAATTAATGTTTTTTCGTCTACCTAACCTACCTAACCTAACCTAACCTAGCTTTTTTTGGCTACCTAACCTAACCTTACCTATAAATATAGGTTAGGTTAGGTTAGGTAGGGTTGGTTAGGTTCGGTCATATATCTACGTTAATTTTAACTCCAATAAAAAAAAATTGACCTCATACATAGAGAAAAGGGTTGCTTTATCATTTCATAAGAAAAAAATTATAGTAAATATATTAATTCAGGAAAACTTGGCTTATTAGGCAAATCGGGCCTTGAATAGTAGGCTGAGAAGTGAGTTCTGGCTATTAGGTACGACATATATATATATATATATATATATATATATATATATATATATATATATATATATATATATATATATATATATATATATATATATATATACATATATATATATATACCAGCCAGCTCACCCCTCCCGAAGCCAATCAAAGGAGAGGCACATGCAGTGTTTGTGGGACCAACATCAGCATCAAGTCTCCAGAGTCATACGCCAGCATGGTGACTGTCCTGGGTCAGGGAGGCCTCCCGTGAGAGGAGGCAGCACTCAGGAGCCTGTTGCACCAGTACAAATCGCAACACATTACATTGCAACAGACGACCTGCTAGAGGCAATTAAAGCAACGTCAACCAGGACACTCACCCACATCCCAAAGGCCTCTCGCCCATTTGCTGCAGGGAAATACACGGACCTCATCGCAAAAATCAACAGAGGGACAAATAACCTTGATGCACCTGATACCATCAAAGCCTGGCACAATATGTTACTTTTTGGCAATGCATGCTTAGGTGTACCAGACAGAGGAGGCAAGACACTGGCCTCATCCGTCAATAAAGCAATTAGGGATTTTCCTAGGGCTGACAACCTAGTCCGCCTCCCCAAACACACCAAACACCGCCGAGGCAGACCAAGTACGACAATCAGCGACAACAGAAAATTAGGTACCCAAGTCAGCAAGAAAATTGAAGAGGGCAATACAGTCGGGGCACTCAGGTTGATCACAAGTGAGGACAAAATTTTGCCCAGGGATGAAACCACAGCCCAAGCACTGAGAGAAAAACACCCCCTCAGGGCCGTAGGTGGACCTCCCCCACAGGTCAGGCTCGCCCCTAACCAGGAACCTCTCGTCCTCCGGGAGTCAGAGGTTTATAAAGCTATCGTTTCATTTCCCCCGGGCTCCTCAGGAGGCTACACAGGGGTAAGACCTCAACATGTGAAGGAAATGGTGAACCCTGTTCTTGGCCCAGCTGCAGAAGCGCTCCTGACAGAAATCACAACGTTTGTCAACAACTGCCTCGCCGGGTTAATCCCTGATGAAATCAAACCATTCTTCTTTGGTGCATCCCTATGTGCCCTGAAAAAGAAGGGGGGAGGGATCAGACCCATTGCCGTTGGTAATACCCTTCGCCGCCTAGTTGCAAGGGCTGCTGTCAGAAGTATCCGAATGGAAGCAGCCACCATGCTGCAACCCAACCAGCTGGGGTTTGGAGTCCCCCAAGGCTGTGAAGCAGCGGCTCATGCTGCACGAGCCTACATTAGCTCTCTTACTGAAGACCAGGCAGTAGTAAAATTAGATTTTAAAAACGCTTTCAACTCGGTCAAAAGGAAAGCAATCCTCACTGCAGTCCAGGAACATTGCCCAAGCATTCTCCCGTTTGTGTCAGCAGGCTACAGCAAAGACTCAACCCTCCTGTTTGGCAAACATGAAGTCACCTCAGCAGAGGGAATTCAACAGGGTGACCCACTTGCACCGTTCCTCTTTTGCATAGCGGTTCGAGAAATTACAACCAGACTGTCCAGCGAGCTCAACATCTGGTTCCTGGATGATGGCACTCTGGCAGGCACACAAGATTCCCTGCTAGAAGACCTACAGGTGGTGAAGACACGGGGGGAGTCCATGGGTCTCGTTCTTAACCCCTCCAAGTGCGAAATTATTGCATCCAGTGAAGTAATCATTAGAGCAGTGAAATCAGTTCTACCAGAAGCCTCAGTCGTTAAACCTACCGACAGCACACTACTCGGAGCACCTCTGGGCCACAATGCCATTGCTGCAGTCCTTGACGAAAAGTTTAGAGACCTAAAGAGGATGGATGGAAAAGAGAATTGGGGACTTGGACTCCCACGATGCCCTCTACCTTCTCACAAAGTGCCTTACCTTGCCCAGGCTAACATAATTCTTAAGGTGTGCACCAACTTTTGGCAACCCACTTCTAAATCAATATGATGATCTCCTCAGGTCAATATTCAGGAAGGCGCTCAACCTAGATTTAGATGACAGTCAGTGGGACCAAGCAACACTACCAGTGAGATTTGGAGGGATAGGCATACGAAAGGCAACTGAGGTAGCACTTCCAGCATTCTTATCCTCATGTACAGCAGCCAACGAATTGGTAGGGCAGATCCTACCAGAGCGTATGAGAGAGACAGCGGGAACTCATGATCAAACGTTCATCGAAGCAGCCAGACAATGGGACACCATTGCACACCCTCAACCCCGACCACAAGTCCCAAAAAACCACAAGCAGGCCCACTGGGATAGCCCCATAATGGAAAAGACTGTCACAGCAATGATTGACAACGCTGATGCTGAAAACAAAGCCCGCCTCCTAGCGGTAACAGCACCCCACGCCGGGGATTTTTTATTTGCTGTGCCCAATGCAGCCCTGGGAACTCGCCTCAGTCATGACGCTCTCCGCATTGGAGTTGCCCTTCGCCTTGCCGCCCCCATCCTCACCGAACATAGGTGCATCTGCGGAACTGCGATGGCAGACCAATATGGTCGTCATGGTCTGGTATGTCGTAAATCACAGGGTAAAATTGCAAGACATGAAGAAGTCAACGACATCATCAAGAGGAGCCTCACCACAGCCCGCTGCCCGGCACAAAGAGAACCACACTTATCCAGACCTAACGACCCTCAGAAGCGCCGTGATGGGGTCATCTTGCTACCTTGGAAGGATGGTAAGCAAGTGGTATGGGACTACACGTGCGCTGCCACACTGGCCAGTACCTACCTCCACTACAGCACACGTGAAAGCGGTGGTGCTGCTTCTTTCAGGGAATCGCAGAAAATTATTAAATACAGAGGTCTAGCTCACTGCTACAGCTTTGTTCCGATCGGCTCGGAGACCCTCGGTTCGTGGGGAAAATGTGCATTGAAGTTCCTGAAGGAATTGGGGGACAAATTGATCAGCGCTGCAAAAGACCAGAGAGCAAAAAGTTTCTTGTTCCAGCGCCTCAGTGTTGCGATTCAGAGGGGAAATGCCTGTTGCGTCTTGGGCACTAGTCCAACTTCAGAGGAATTCGAAGAAGTGTTTGACTTGCAACAATGATCGAACCCGTCTGTGACATTCATCAATGTTTCTCATTGTTGTGTTTTTCAAGAGATCCATAACCTTTAAGCACCTTTTTGCATTATTATTTTTGTATCAACCCATGTATATCTTGTAACCATCAAATGCATAATAAAGCACAAAAATAAAAAAGGAAGGGGGTGGTAGGAGAAAAGCACACAGAAACTGTATTGGAGGGGATCTAAACATTCCCTCTAATGCGTTATGCGTGGTTTCCTCCGAGGCTATGGGTCCCCCTTCTTCCAGCTAGAGGTGGTACTCTTAAAAAAAAAAAAATATATATATATATATATATATATATATATATATATATATATATATATATATATATATATATATATATATATATATATATATATATATATATATATATGTCGTACCTAGTAGCCAGAACACACTTCTCAGCCTACTATGCAAGGCCCGATTTGCCTAATAAACCAAGTTTTCATGAATTAATTGTTTTTCATCTATCGAACCTACCTAACCTAACCTAACCTAACTTTTTCGGCTACCTAACCTAACCTAACCTATAAAGATAGGTTAGGTTAGGTTAGGTAGGGTTGGTTAGGTTCGGTCACATATCTACGTTAATTTTAACTCCAATAAAAAAAAATTGACCTCATACATAATGAAATGGGTAGCTTTATCATTTCATAAGAAAAAAATTTGAGGAAATATATTAATTCTTGAAAACTTGGCTTATTAGGCAAATCGGGCCTTGCATAGTAGGCCGAGAAGTGCGTTCTGGAAGAAGTATTATATATATATATAGATATATATATATATATATATATATATATATATATATATATATATATATATATATATATATATATATATATATATATATATATAGATAGATAGTGTAATACACTCTATAGTAAATAAGTGTAATACACTCTATAGTAAATCACTTCTTTTCTTCACCTTAAAAGTACGAAAATGAGTTTTGGAGAACTCCTATTTCAATTAAGCCCTGATGCTAAGAAAATAGTTAGAGGGATAGAAGCCCTAAACCAGAAAATAATAAATACAGAATATGCGGTCATATTCAATGAAACATGTTTGAAAGAAAACCTGCTGCCAGTATACACCAATAGATAGATAGATATATATATAGATATATATATATATATATATATATATATATATATATATATATATATATATATATATATATATATATATATATATATATATATATATATATATATATATTTTTTTTTTTTTTTTTTAAATAGGGAAGGGAGTACCACCTCTGGCTGGAAGAAGGTGGACCCATAGCCTCGGAGGAAACCACACATAACGCATTGGAGGGAATGCAGGTCCCCTCCAATACAGTTTCTGTGTGCTTTTCTCCTACCACCCCCTTCCCTTTTTTTTTTCCTTTATTGTGTATTTAAAGGTTACAAAACATACAAGACAAATGCCTAAAGGTTATGGATCTCTTGAAGCTCCTCCGCTTCTGGACAGAGACCGAGGACGCAGCAAGCATTTCCCCTCTGGATCGCCACACTGAGACACTGAAACAAAAAACTGGAAGCCCTTGGGTCTCTGGTGACGTCAATGAGCTTGGAACCCAATTCCTTGAGAAATCCCAAGGCACTCTTGCCCCAGGAGCCATGCGTCTCAGACGCTATGGGAACAAAGAGGTATTGACCTTCCAGTCGCCTGTACTTGAGTGATTTTGCTGTTTCCCTGTGGTTGGCCGCCCCACCTGCTTGATCAGCTCCGAAGTGTACATAGGTGTCAGCCAGGGTGGATACACATGTGTAGTCCCACACCAACTGTCTACCCTCCTTCCATGAGTATATGGTGATGCCATCAGGGCGAAGTGCGGGGAAATCCGGGTTTTGGACCCCTAGGATGCGAGGTTCTCTCTCCTCTGGGCACCCAGCTGAGACGAGGCTTCTCTTGATGATGTCATTGACCTCGCTGTGTCTTGCATGCCAGCCCTTTGTGCTTCCGCAATGCAACCCATGCAGTCCGTATTGGACTGCTTCCACCCTGTTGCAAATACACTTGTATTCAGTGTGAATTGGAGCACCAAGGCGGAGGGCCACTGCTACACGAAGGGATTCTGGATCTAGGCGCGTGCCCATTGCTGACATGGGTACTGCCAGGAGGAAGTCTCCTGCATGGGGGGCACGCACTGCTCTGAGGCGGGCTTTCTCCTTGTCTGATGTTGCGGCGCTGAGCATGGCATTAGCTACTTTTTCCACTAGAGGGTGGTCCCAGCCGGACTGTTTGTGTTGTTTTGTTGGCTCTATAATGGTGGCTGGGGCTGCAAGAACATCCCACTGATTTGAACATTCAGTGAAAGCAGGATCGTGTATTCCTGCTGAATCTCTCAGGGTTGCAGGTAAAATATCTCTGACGAGGTCGTGCGATGCATGAGAGGAGGAAAGGAAGGCTGGTAGAGCAATTTGGGAGGCTGTGCGGACACCAAGGCCGCCGAGTCTTACAGGAAGGGTTATATATATATATATATATATATATATATTATATATATATATAGGTTATATATATATATATATATATATATATATATTATATATATATAGGTTATATATATATATATATATATATATATATATATATATATAGGGTTATATATAAATATATATATATATATATATATATATATATATATATATATATATATATATATATATATTTATATATATATATATATATATATATATATATATATATATATATATATATATATATATATATATATATATATATATATATATATATATATATATATATATGTCGTACCTAGTAGCCAGAACGCACTTCTCAGCCTACTATGCAAGGCTCGATTTGCCTAATAAGCAAAGTTTTCCTGAATTAATATATTTTCTCTAATTTTTTTCTTATGAAATGATAAAGCTACCCATTTCATTATGTATGAGATCAATTTTTTTTTATTGGAGTTAAAATTAACGAAGATATATGACCGAACCTAACCAACCCTACCTAACCTAACCTATCTTTATAGGTTAGGTTAGGTTAGGTAACCGAAAAAGTTAGGTTAGGTTAGGTTAGGTAGGTTAGGTATTCAAAAAACAATAAATTCATGAAAACTTGGCTTATTAGGCAAATCGGGCCATGCGTAGTAGGCTGAAAAGTGCGTTCTGGCTACTAGGTACGACATATATATATATATATATATATATATATATATATATATATATATATATATATATATATATATATATATATATATATTTATATATATATATAGGGAAGTGGAGAATGAGGGGACGGGGAAGGGGGGGAATGGTTTGGGAGGACGAGGGGATGGGGGAGTGGGAGACAGTGGGGAGGACGAGGGGACTGCACAGTGGGGAATTGTTAGGAGGACGAGGGAATGGTGGAGTAGAAGGGGCTGGTGAGGATGACAATGGGACGGAGGAGGGGTGAATGTTGAGGAGGAAGATGAGGGGACGGGGGAGTGGGTAATGGTTGGGAGGACGAGGGGACGGAGGAGTGAGGAAAGGTTGGAAAGACAGGGGAAAGGTAAGGAGGACTGGGAGAGAGGGAAAGGTTGCTGTGACTGAGAAGCACATGTGTTGCTCAGCCACAGCAACGCGTGGCTGGGTACAGCTGTATTATATATATGTATATGTAAATGTATATATACTTAGTATTACCCATCTACAACATTCAATACACAATTTAGCCCTCTATACCATACACACTTTCCCCCAAACAACATGAAGACTAGGTTAACCACCTGCCACAGCTGGTGCACTTTGTACACGTTCATGGGGGTGGAGTTTGTGGTTACTCACACGGCCCACGTCGCCACCATAACTTAGGCCACACGCACTTTAACCCTTACAATGTAGCCCGCATGTGCCATCTGCCAGCTGGTGCACAACTGCTGGTGCACCTGTTACACCAGCTGGCAGATGGTGCACACGGTTTACGTCGTAAATTTCACTACTGGTGGACACCATACCAATTTGTGTATAGTAGACATGATACCAACATTTGTATGCTGGACATAATACCAACTGGTGTACAGTGGACACTATACCAACAGGTGTATGGTGGACACTATACCAAATGGTGTATCGTGGACACTATACCAACTGGTGTATGGTGGACACTATACCAACAGGTGTATGGTGGACACTATACCAACTGGTGTATGGTGGACACTATACCAACTGGTGTATGGTGGGCACTATACCAACAGGTGTATGATGGACACTATACCAACAGGTGTATGGTGGACACTATACCAACTGGTGTATGGAGGACACTATACCAAATGGTGTAAGGCAGACACTATACCAACTGGTGTATGGTGGTCACTATACCAAATGGTGTATAGTGGACACTATACCAACTGGTATATGGTGGACACTATACCAACTGGTGTATGGAGGACACTATACCAACTGGTGTAAGGCAGACACTATACCAACTGGTGTATGGTGGTCACTATACCAAATGGTGTATGGTGGACACTATACCAACTGGTATATGGTGGACACTATACCAACTGGTGTATGGTGGACACTATACCAACTGGAGTATGGAGGACACTATACCAACTGGTGTTAAGCAGACACTATACCAACTGGTGTATGGTGGACACTATACCAACTGGTGTATGGTGGACACTATACCAACTGGTGTAAGGCAGACACTATACCAACTGGTGTATGGAGGACACTATACCAACTGGTGTATGGAGGACACTATACCAACTGGTGTATGGTGGTCACTATACCAACTGGTGTATGGTGGACACTATACCAACTGGTGTAAGGCAGACACTATACCAACTGGTGTATGGTGGACACTATACCAACTGGTGTATGGTGGTCACTATACCAACTGGTGTATGGTGGATACTATACCAACTGGTGTATGGTGGACACTATACCAACTGGTGTATGGTGGACACTATACCAACTGGTGTATGGTGGACACTATACCAACTGGTGTATGGAGGACACTATACCAACTGGTGTATGGTGAACACTATACCAACTGGTGTATGGTGGACACTATACCAACTGGTGTATGGTGGACACTATACCAACTGGTGTATGGTGGACACTATACCAACTCGTGTATGGAGGACACTATACCAACTGGTGTATGGAGGACACTATACCAACTGGTGTATGGAGGACACTATACCGACTGGTGTATGGTGGACACTATACCATCTGGTGTATGGTGGAGACTATACCAACTGGTATATGGTGGACACTATACCAACTGGTATATGGTGGACACTATACCAACTGGTGTATGGTGGACACTATACCAACTGGAGTAAGGCAGACACTATACCAACTGGTGTATGGTGGACACTATACCAACTGGTGTAAGGCAGACACTATACCAACTGGTGTATGGAGGACACTATACCAACTGGTGTATGGTGGACACTATACCAACTGGTGTATGGTGGACACTATACCAACTGGTGTATGGAGGACACTATACCAACTGGTGTAAGGTGGACACTATACCAACTCGTGTATGAAGGACACTATACCAACTGGTGTATGGAGGACACTATACCAACTGGTGTATGGTGGACACTATACCAACTGGTGTATGGTGGACACTATACCAACTCGTGTATGGAGGACACTATACCAACTGGTGTAAGGCAGACACTATACCAACTGGTGTATGGTGGTCACTATACCAAATGGTGTATGGTGGACACTATACCAACTGGTATATGGTGGACACTATACCAACTGGTGTATGGTGGACACTATACCAACTGGTGTATGGAGGACACTATACCAACTGGTGTAAGGCAGACACTATACCAACTGGTGTATGGTGGACACTATACCAACTGGTGTATGGTGGACACTATACCAACTGGTGTAAGGCAGACACTATACCAACTGGTGTATGGAGGACACTATACCAACTGGTGTATGGAGGACACTATACCAACTGGTGTATGGTGGACACTATACCAACTGGTGTATGGTGGACACTATACCAACTGGTGTAAGGCAGACACTATACCAACTGGTGTATGGTGGACACTATACCAACTGGTGTATGGTGGTCACTATACCAACTGGTGTATGGTGGATACTATACCAACTGGTGTATGGTGGACACTATACCAACTGGTGTATGGTGGACACTATACCAACTGGTGTATGGTGGACACTATACCAACTGGTGTATGGAGGACACTATACCAACTGGTGTATGGTGGACACTATACCAACTGGTGTATGGTGGACACTATACCAACTGGTGTATGGTGGACACTATACCAACTGGTGTATGGTGGACACTATACCAACTGGTGTATGGAGGACACTATACCAACTGGTGTATGGAGGACACTATACCAACTGGTGTATGGAGGACACTATACCGACTGGTGTATGGTGGACACTATACCATCTGGTGTATGGTGGAGACTATACCAACTGGTATATGGTGGACACTATACCAACTGGTATATGGTGGACACTATACCAACTGGTGTATGGTGGACACTATACCAACTGGTGTAAGGCAGACACTATACCAACTGGTGTATGGTGGACACTATACCAACTGGTGTAAGGCAGACACTATACCAACTGGTGTATGGTGGACACTATACCAACTGGTGTATGGTGGACACTATACCAACTGGTGTATGGTGGACACTATACCAACTGGTGTATGGAGGACACTATACCAACTGGTGTAAGGTGGACACTATACCAACTCGTGTATGGAGGACACTATACCAACTGGTGTATGGAGGACACTGTACCAACTGGTGTATGGTGGACACTATACCAACTGGTGTATGGTGGACACTATACCAACTCGTGTATGGAGGACACTATACCAACTGGTGTATGGTGGACACTATAGCAACTGGTGTATGGTGGACACTATACCAACTGGTGTATGGAGGACACTATACCAACTGGTGTATGGTGGACACTATACCATCTGGTGTATGATGGAGACTATACCAACTGGTGTATGGTGGACACTATACCAACTGGTGTATGGTGGAGACTATACCAACTGGTGTATGGTGGACACTATACCAACTGGTGTATGGTGGACACTATACCAACTCGTGTATGGAGGACACTATACCAACTGGTGTAAGGCAGACACTATACCAACTGGTGTATGGTGGACACTATACCAACTGGTGTATGGTGGACACTATACCAACTGGTGTATGGTGGACACTATACCAACTGGTGTATGGTGGACACTATACCAACTCGTATATGGAGGACACTATACCAACTGGTGTAAGGCAGACACTATACCAACTGGTGTATGGTGGACACTATACCATCTGGTGTATGGTGGACACTATACCTACTGGTGTATGGTGGTCACTATACCAACTGGTGTATGGTGGACACTATACCATCTGGTGTATGGAGGACACTATACCAACTGGTGTATGGTGGACACTATACCAACTGGTGTATGGTGGTCACTATACCAACTGGTGTATGGTGGACACTATACCAACTGGTGTATGGTGGACACTATACCAACTGGTGTATGGTGGTCACTATACCAACTGGTGTAAGGTGGACACTATACCAACTCGTGTATGGAGGACACTATACCAACTGGTGTATGGAGGACACTATACCAACTGGTGTATGGTGGACACTATAGCAAATGGTGTATGATGGACACTATACCAACTCGTGTATGGAGGACACTATACCAACTGGTGTATGATGGACACTATACCATCTGGTGTATGGTGGACACTATACCATCTGGTGTATGGTGGACACTATACCATCTGGTGTATGGTGGACACTATACCATCTGGTGTATGGTGGACACTATGCCAACTGGTGTATGGTGGACACTATACCAACTGGTGTATGGTGGACACTATACCATCTGGTGTATGGTGGACACTATACCATCTGGTGTATGGTGGACACTATACCAACTGGTGTATGGTGGACACTATACCAACTGGTGTATGGTGGACACTATACCATCTGGTGTATGGTGGACACTATACCAACTGGTGTATGGTGGACACTATACCAACTGGTGTATGGTGGACACTATACCAAGTGGTGTATGGTGGACACTATACCAACTGGTGTATGGTGAACACTATACCAACTGGTGTATGGTGGACACTATACCAAGTGGTGTATGGTGGACACTATACCAACTGGTGTATGGTGAACACTATACCAACTGGTGTATGGTGGTCACTATACCAACTTGTGTATGGTGGTCACTATACCAACTGGTGTATGATGGACACTATACCAACTGGTGTATGGTGGACACTATACCAACTGGTGTATGGTGGTCACTATACCAACTGGTGTATGGTGGACACTATACCAACTGGTGTATGGTGGACACTATACCAACTGGTGTATGGTGGTCACTATACCAACTGGTGTAAGGTGGACACTATACCAACTCGTGTATGGAGGACACTATACCAACTGGTGTATGGAGGACACTATACCAACTGGTGTATGGTGGACACTATAGCAACTGGTGTATGATGGACACTATACCAACTCGTGTATGGAGGACACTATACCAACTGGTGTATGGAGGACACTATACCAACTGGTGTATGATGGACACTATACCATCTGGTGTATGGTGGACACTATACCATCTGGTGTATGGTGGACACTATACCATCTGGTGTATGGTGGACACTATGCCAACTGGTGTATGGTGGACACTATACCAACTGGTGTATGGTGGACACTATACCATCTGGTGTATGGTGGACACTATACCATCTGGTGTATGGTGGACACTATACCAACTGGTGTATGGTGGACACTATACCAACTGGTGTATGGTGGACACTATACCATCTGGTGTATGGTGGACACTATACCAACTGGTGTATGGTGGACACTATACCAACTGGTGTATGGTGGACACTATAGCAACTGGTGTATGATGGACACTATACCATCTGGTGTATGGTGGACACTATACCATCTGGTGTATGGTGGACACTATACCATCTGGTGTATGGTGGACACTATGCCAACTGGTGTATGGTGGACACTATACCAACTGGTGTATGGTGGACACTATACCATCTGGTGTATGGTGGACACTATACCATCTGGTGTATGGTGGACACTATACCAACTGGTGTATGGTGGACACTATACCAACTGGTGTATGGTGGACACTATACCATCTGGTGTATGGTGGACACTATACCAACTGGTGTATGGTGGACACTATACCAACTGGTGTATGGTGGACACTATAGCAACTGGTGTATGATGGACACTATACCAACTCGTGTATGGAGGACACTATACCAACTGGTGTATGGAGGACACTATACCAACTGGTGTATGATGGACACTATACCATCTGGTGTATGGTGGACACTATACCATCTGGTGTATGGTGGACACTATACCATCTGGTGTATGGTGGACACTATGCCAACTGGTGTATGGTGGACACTATACCAACTGGTGTATGGTGGACACTATACCATCTGGTGTATGGTGGACACTATACCATCTGGTGTATGGTGGACACTATACCAACTGGTGTATGGTGGACACTATACCAACTGGTGTATGGTGGACACTATACCATCTGGTGTATGGTGGACACTATACCAACTGGTGTATGGTGGACACTATACCAACTGGTGTATGGTGGACACTATACCAAGTGGTGTATGGTGGACACTATACCAACTGGTGTATGGTGAACACTATACCAACTGGTGTATGGTGGACACTATACCAAGTGGTGTATGGTGGACACTATACCAACTGGTGTATGGTGAACACTATACCAACTGGTGTATGGTGGTCACTATACCAACTTGTGTATGGTGGTCACTATACCAACTGGTGTATGATGGACACTATACCAACTGGTGTATGGTGGACACTATACCAACTGGTGTATGGTGGACACTCACCCGCGTGATGGTGACCTGAAGACGGAGAGTAACGTCGGGGGAGCACCAGGCTAGTGTGAGCAGGTTGAGGCCGTGGGAGGTGGTGGTGAGCGGTGCTCCAGCTGCCAGCAGGAGGGTGGTGATCCTGCACCGGTTACTGGTGACGGCCAGACACAGCGGGGAGACGCTCCAGCATCCCAGGGGCTCCAGGGACGCTCCTGACAACAACAGCTGACCCGCCTGCTGGGTGTCGTCACACAGGCTGATCACACCCAGCAGCTGCTCGTACACCTCTCCTGGTCCACCCTCAACCTGCACAATGTCACAGTCTTAGACAAATGTCGCTCTTCTTGTTCATGGTGAATCATCACAAGTTTGTAGATGAGTAAACCTTTAATGTTTCGCTTATGTACTGGATGATCGAGAACTTACTCAGGTTGAAAGCCGTCCCTTAATAGTTACTTTCTCGGAAAAAATTCTTGAACATTGATGGAGGGATTTAACTCTACACTAATGTTGTGTATTTCGTATACGTTGAGCCAGAACTAAGTTAACAACCTCTCGTGACGTATGCATGCTGCTTATTCCTCGGTTCTGTTTAACGGATATTGTATTGTAGGGGGACGGGCTCTTATGTCGTGTGGACACGAGCCACACGACATACTTGTATCAGAGTACGAGTACTTGTATCAGAGTACGAGTACTAATACCCGACCTTACTAAAGAGTAATATAAATATAGAGTCTGCCCTTCAGTAGTTCTTATAGTCATTGTTTAACCAGACTCACCTGGACAGGATCACACGCTCTTCTCCCTGTCAGGGGCCAGTCAGTATTAAGACAATAGATCAGTATGAAGATATGTGGGAAATTCCTATATCATTCATAAATTTTAATAAATGTTGGTTTGCATCAGTTTAAGTATGAATAAAATGTTTTAGTTAGTCATGAAAGAGATGACGAAAATGACAACTTTGTTCCAGGAAACTGGATTAATATATCCTGAGTCGTCTACATCTCGATCTCTAAACGTTTCTAGCTAATTTAATATAAAAATCACCAGTCTCAGGACTAGGAATAGTATGTGTGACGATAATCTCCTTCAAGAGAGATTGAGCCTGCTCTTCCCTCCTAAGTACGTCCCTATACAACTAATAACAACAATAACAACTAATATAGAAGATATATCCAACAAGTACAACACCAAGGTTTGCCCAGAGAGCAAACGTATTTGCACCGGGAACACCTGCTCCACCTCCGCCACTCAAACCAGCAAACTACTTGTCCGTCGCCTGCTCTTCGCTGATTGGCTGGTGCCTGTCGCACCTGCTTCCTCCACCCGCCACACTAGCTGACGTCTGGGCCACCACAACCTACAGACCTCAGAATATCCCGTGCTTTCCACAAGTTAACACGTCTCATTGGTAGACTAAGCCCTGGCTTACGTGTACTAAGAGAGGTGGCAGCTTAAAGCCAATATTCCTGCACTCATATATCTCCTTGTATATTATTCACTTGTTATTATTCACTTGTCTTAATGTAACTTTTCATTTTGCCAGTGATTATTCTTATTATTTTGATTGATTGATTTTATGTTACAATTTTTATGTCCAATTTTATTCATGTTTTGCTTTTCTAACGTAATTAAAATGTCATTGTTAAATTTACTTGTGTTTTGTGTGTCTTCCCATTACCTTACCACAGACGGAAGTTCCAGATTTTCTCTTTTTGTTTCTTTATGTGACGAGGCCATACCCCTAGCTTTTGAAACAGCCGAACACCAACGCGTTACCGTCACATATTAAGTGGGTGCCTGTCCTAGGAGCTTCACTCAGGTACTGGTGCCAAGTAGTAATTAATGGTAAGCGTATTTAACTTTGGTAACGTAACTTTTACTATTTTTCATATTTATATGGTGCGGTGGGTGTGTATTGTGCATTACGAGAGTAGCATATGGTGAAGGTGAGACAACTTTGGATTACGTGGTGACTGTAGGCCTCAGTTATACTCTTAATTGGTCATCTCTCCCTCCGTGTTATTACTCGTGTTTACCATCTTTTGTCCCTTGGATATTTCTCATATTTTCGACAGATCATCATATTGGTACCCTGGTACTGTGGTCTGCCTCCGGGTCAAGTGCACCTAATCTTCTGCAATCTGACTGTTGGAGGACAAAGAGGGCCAAAGTCCCTCTAGCTCGAACTTTAGTTGCTGAATTGGGACCTCAGCAGCAGTTCTCGTCACCAGTTGACACCTCGCACCCCTACACGTCAGTCAGAGATGATGATACATACAACGGTAGGGAATTAGCTTACTTTTTCAGAGCACAAAAGTTCGCTAATTCTGTAAGTATCATATTAATTTCAGTAGGAAAGACTTGCTTATGTCCTATAGAGACTCGGCAAGGTATGCCTACATCCTTGGACTACCAATTTTACTTTTGAGGCAATTAACTGTTTCATTTGTTTTCGAAACTCAGTTTCACTTGTTTAGTAGGATTTTCTTGCCCTTATCCTCTTACATGAGTACCGGGTACAAGATTTCCTGCGACCTTGATTTAAACTAATCATTTAACATCTTATATTTAACTTTAATTGTTAAAGATTCCACAGGATAGGTACCAGTTGCCACGTTGTCCTGTTTCTGACATTCACTATATAATAACGGTATATTCGTTGTACATTTATTTGCTAATTTCACCATGTTTCGTCTCCAAGCTTTCCGTGCAGATCCAGCAGGTGAAATAGGGACTTTAAGTTGTGCCAAGAGGACTGAATTACAAACTCTTGCACATGAGTATCAACTAGAAGTTCCCTACCAAGCCAACAAAAATGACATACACAACCTGTTGCTGGATCACTATTTAGAACAAGGTAAGATAGACTCTGAAACTCATGAAACTTACTATATTGCAGATAAAACTGATTTGGCGACGATGAAACTCAAAATAGAACTGGCCAAGATTGAACGCGAGCAGCAAAGGGAAGCCCTCGAACAACAAGAACGAGCAGCTGCCATACGAAGAGAAGAACAAGAACGTGAGATTGCGTTACTCCGTGAACGTGAACGAATACAGCTTGAAACAAAACAACGCGAGTTGGAGATGCAACGCGAACATGACAAGCAACAAGCGACTCTGGCTCTAGAGTGTCGTCAACGAGAATTCACGTTGGAAACTTCACACCTCGCTCAACGCCAGCAAGCTACTGCCAATCTTCACATCAGTTTTAATATATCACATACAAGTAAGTTAATGCCATCCTTTGTAGAAGCAGAAGTTGACGTGTTTTTTTACCACCTTTGAAACCCTTGCTAATCAACTTCGTTAGCCTGCCGACCAATGGGCCACACTTCTCAGAGTCCATCTTACAGGTAGAGCTGCAGTCACACTCAGTACTTTGGCATCTGGGAATGACTACCAGACTCTGAAACAAGCAGTGATGGACGCCTACCTTCTCTCCACAGAAAGTTATCGAAGGAAATTCCGTGACCACCTGAAGGCAAGTACCACTACCTTCCTCGAGTTTGCTAACACAAAACGGAGATATTTTATGAAATGGCTGGAAGCAGCACATGTCTCTACTTTTACAGAACTCGTCAACCTGATGCTAGTTGAAGAATTCTTGAGGTGTGTGCCGCCTCCTGTCCGTCTATATTTAGCAGATAAAGACGAAACCGACTACCTGAAGTGTGCTAAGTCGGCTGACACTTACAGCCTCATCCACCGGCTGACACCCGAACCATCCTCCAGTAAGAAGTCGTGGTACAGTTACGAGAAAGTGAGTACCGATCAAGCTGGCTCGCAATTGTACTGCAAGTATTGTAGACTCTATGGACATACCATAGACAAGTGTGGTAAGTCTCAATACAAAGGAACCACTGACACACAGAAACCCAAACCAACTCCTCCTAATTCCGGTAAGCCTGTGATGAATGTTGGTGTTCAGGTTAATGATCTTTCTCTTTTCAGTAACCACCTGTATACTGGAACTGTCTCTGCCAACGGTTCAAATCCGGAGGGACGTTTCAAATTGAAGATCTTAAGGGACACAGCGGCTCTTCAATCGATCATCTTGAAGTCGGCTGTGCCCAACATCGCCTACACCGGAGAAACTGTCTTCATCACTGACCTCACTGCTACCACTCCTTATCCTCTCGCCAGAGTCCACCTGGATTGTCCCTTCGTGAACGGAGAAGTCCAAGTCGCCGTCAGGGAAAAGCCTTTTCCCATGCCTGGAGTGCAACTTCTCCTAGGCAACGACTTGGCAGAAGACCTGCAACCGACCAACCTGATCGTCATGGACAAACCCCAGGTGTGTACCTCTGTGCCAATTAACCCTATATTCGAGTATGTTCCAGCAAAGGTTCAAGAGAGTGATGAAGTTTCTCCTCCGGTTCTAGTGATCACACGTCCACAGCCAGCTGACTCTACTGCTACCGCTGTCCCTCAAGACCCTCAGAAACTACCCCCGAATCTGACCAAGTTGGAGTTCCGTAAGTTGCAGAGGGAAGATCTTACCTTAACACCATTGTTTTTCCAGGCTGAGACTCAACCCGACAGTATTCCTGGGTTCTTCCTAGAGAACGACTTGCTCTACCGCAGATATAGACCCAGTAAACTGAAGGAAGAGGACGATTGGGCCAACATCGAACAACTTGTGATTCCTGCCAGCCTGCGGCCCACTATTCTACACCTGGCCCACGGAGCACTCTCCCACTACGGATTCAACAAGACTTACCATGGAATTCGTCAAGACTACTACTGGCCAGGTATGGTAAATAGCGTCAAACAGTACGTAAAACAGTGTCATACATGTCAGATGGCAGGTAAACCGAACATCTCTATTCCCAGAGCGCCACTGATTCCCATACAGGTGCCTGTGGAACCTTTCCACAGACTTATTATAGACTGTGTTGGTCCTTTACCTCGGACCAGTTCAGGTAACGCCTATATCTTAACCATCCTGTGTCATACCACCAGATTTCCCATAGCAGTTCCAGTGAAGAACATCACGGCTGCTACGGTTGTAAAGCATTTATTGAAGATCTTCACTCAATATGGATTTCCCAGGGAGATTCAGAGCGACTGTGGTACCAACTTCACCAGTGATCTCTTCAAAAGGACACTGGAGGAGTTCAACATCAAACAGGTATTGTCCAGCCCCTATCATCCTGCTTCACAGGGTTCTCTTGAGCGTAGTCATCAGACTACCAAAGCACTCCTGAAAAAGTTTTGTAGTGAATCCTCTACCCTGGAAACACAAACCGAAACTGTCTCCATTTTCCGCTTGTTACAACTTGTAATAAAGTTGTTACATCTTGGCTTAACGTGTTTATGACGTATTAGAACGTTGTTACAACTTGCTATATTGGTTGTTATAACTGGTTAGGAGGTGTTAAAACTTGTTCGAACGTTGTACCAACGTCGTAGTTTCGGTGTGTGTTTGGCGGGTAAGGATTGGGATAAGCAAATTGATTTGATAATGTGCATATATAGAAGTCTTCCCATTGAGTCCCTAGGAGTATCTCCTTATGAGATGCTCTACGGCCGTAAGTGCCGTACTCCCCTGAAGGCTTTCAAAGACTCTCTACGAGATGCCACCTTCAGTGAGCATCAGAATGTGCCCCAGTTTCTTCAAAACCTTCAACACATTCTAGAGAGAGTGCACAGTTTTGCCCATGATAATCTATTGAAAGCACAGGAGAGGATGAAGACTCATTACGACCAGACCAGCAAAGTAAGAAAACTTAAGCCGGGAGACTTCGTGCTAGCATACTTCCCTATCCCAGGTTCTCCTTTACAAAACAGGTTTTCAGGATCCTACCGCATCAAGGAGTGCCGAAACAACCATAACTACGTTCTAGAGACTCCAGATAGGCTGCAGAAGACCCAGCTGTGCCACGTCAACCTCCTGAAGCTATATAATGGTACTCCTCCCACTGTCATGTTAAACTATTCCACCTTTACAGAACCCTAGATCCACAGTGAGACCTTCCCAGCTTCTCCTCCCGAAAGCACTGACAAGGAGTCAGCGCTTTCTAATTCAAAAATCCATACTGATATTCCCAACCATTTTCAGGGCCATAATAGTGCTCCTTTGCCATATTCTAATTCCACTCTCACCTCGTCAGATAAGCCCTTCATCCTCCATGTCGACACCAGTGGTACCGACGTTGGTGGTGTCGTGATGCAGCAATGAGGCGAGGAGAATACACCCGTCAGCGACTACTGCTACAAGGAACTACGAAACAATTGGCAAGGAGCTACTCTTCATCATCCTGAAGCTCCAGCACTTTGCTCCACACCTGAAAAGTGCTCGGTCTACCATCAACACGGACCACACCACCCTACACCTCCTGCAGCACGCCCACTTCTCATCTCAACGTCTTCTACTATGGGCTTGATAACTGCAGAAATTCAACCTGGAGACCCGCTATACCAAGGTTCTGACAACATCTTAGCCGATGCTCTCTCCAGAGTTTATGAAGTAGAAACGACTCCACCTATTACTCCACCACGTAACGACGTACTTCTTCCAGAACCGCAGGCTTCGGGGGAGAGTTGTGAGGATAATCTCCTTCAAGAGATTGAGCCTGCTCTTCCCTCCTAAGTACGTCCCTATACAACTAATAACAACTAATATAGAAGATATATCCAACAAGTAAAACACCAAGGTTTGCCCAGAGAGCAAACGTATTCGCACCGGGAACACCTGCTCCACCTCCGCCACTCAAACCAGCAAACTACTTGTCCGTCGCCTGCTCTTCGCTGATTGGCTGGTGCCTGTCGCACCTGCTTCCTCCACCCGCCACACTAGCTGACGTCTGGGCCACCACAACCTACAGACCTCAGAATATCCCGTGCTTTCCACAAGTTAACATGTCTCATTGGTAGACTAAGCCCTGGCTTATGTGTACTAAGAGAGGTGGCAGCTTAAAGCCAATATTCCTGCACTCATATATCTCCTTGTATATTATTCACTTGTTATTATTCACTTGTCTTAACGTAACTTTTCATTTTGCCAGTGATTATTCTTATTATTTTGATTGATTGATTTTATGTTACAATTTTTATGTCCAATTTATGTCCAATGCACGGCCTGTACACGTGGCATGTGGGTCTGTTACGGACTGAACACGTGGCTGGTGGGTCTGGTACGGCCTGTACACGTGGCTGGTGGGTCTGGTACGGACTGTACACGTGCTGGTGGGTCTGGTACGGCCTGTACACGTGCTAGTGGGTGTGGTACGGCCTGTACACGTGGCTGGTGGGTCTGGTACGGCCTGTACACGTGGCTGGTGGGTCTGGTACGGCCTGTACACGTGCTGGTGGGTCTGGTACGGCCTGTACACGTGGCTGGTGGGTCTGGTACGGCCTGTACACGTGCTGGTGGGTCTGGTACGGCCTGTACACGTGGCTGGTGGGTCTGGTACGGACTGTACACGTGGCTGGTGGGTCTGGTACGGCCTGTACACGTGCTGGTGGGTCTGGTACGGCCTGTACACGTGCTGGTGGGTCTGGTACGGCCTGTACACGTGGCTGGTGGGTCTGGTACGGCCTGTACACGTGCTGGTGGGTCTGGTACGGCCTGTACACGTGGCTGACGGGTCTGGTACGGACTGTACACGTGGCTGGTGGGCCTGGTACGGCCAGTACACGTGGCTGGTGGGTCTGGTACGGACTGTACACGTGGCTGGTGGGTCTGGTACGGCCTGTACACGTGGCTGGTGGGTTTGGTACGGACTGTACACGTGCTGGTGGGTCTGGTACGGCCTGTACACGTGCTGGTGGGACTGGTACGGCCTGTACACGTGGCTGGTGGGTCTGGTACGGCCTGTACACGTGGCTGGTGGGTCTGGTACGGCCTGTACACGTGGCTGGTGGGTCTGGTACGGACTGTACACGTGCTGGTGGGTCTGGTACGGCCTGTACACGTGCTAGTGGGTGTGGTACGGCCTGTACACGTGGCTGACGGGTCTGGTACGGACTGTACACGTGGCTGGTGGGTCTGGTACGGCCTGTACACGTGGCTGGTGGGTCTGGTACGGCCTGTACACGTAGCTGACGGGTCTGCTACGGCCTGTACACGTGGCTGGTGGGTCTGGTACGGCCTGTACACGTGCTGGTGGGTCTGGTACGGACTGTACACGTGGCTGGTGGGTCTGGTACGGCCTGTACACGTGGCTGGTGGGTCTGGTACGGACTGAAAACGTAGCTGGTGGGTCTGGTACGGACGGTACACGTGGCTGGTGGGTCTGGTACGGCCTGTACACGTGGCTGGTGGGTCTGGTACGGACTGTACACGTGGCTGACGGGTCTGGTACGGCCTGTACACGTGGCTGGTGGGCCTGATACGGCCTGTACACGTGCTGGTGGGTCTGGTACGGACTGTACACGTGGCTGACGTGTCAGGAACGGAATGTACACGTGGCTGACGGGTCTGGTACGGACTGTACACGTGGCTGGTGGGGCTGGTACGGCCTGCATGTGGCTGGTGGGTCTGGTACGGACTGAACACGTGGCTGACGGGTCTGGTACGGCTTGTACACGTGGCTGGTGGGTCTGGTACGGCCTGTTCACGTGCTGGTGGGTCTGGTACGGACTGTACACGTGGCTGACGTGTCTGGTACGGACTGTACACGTGGCTGACGGGTCTGATACGGACTGTACACGTGGCTGGTGGGTCTGGTACGGACTGTACACGTGGCTGGTGGGTCTGGTACGGACTGTACACGTGGCTGACGGGCCTGGTACAGACTGTACACGTGGCTGGTGGGTCTAGTACGGACTGTACACGTGGCTGACGGGTCTGGTACGGACTGTACACGTGGCTGACGGGTCTGGTACGGACTGTACACGTGGCTGACGGGTCTGGTACGGCCTGTACACGTGCTGGTGGGTCTGGTACGGCCTGTACACGTGGCTGGTGGGTCTGGTACGGCCTGTACACGTGCTGGTGGGTCTGGTACGGCCTGTACACGTGGCTGGTGGGTGTGGTACGGACTGTACACGTGGCTGGTGGGTCTGGTACGGCCTGTACACGTGCTGGTGTGTCTGGTACGGCCTGTACACGTGCTGGTGGGTCTGGTACGGCCTGTACACGTGGCTGGTGGGTCTGATACGGCCTGTACACGTGGCTGGTTGGTCTGGTACGGCCTGTACACGTGGCTGGTGGATCTGGTACGGCCTGTACACGTGGCTGACGGGTCTGGTACGGACTGTACACGAGGCTGGTGGGTCTGGTACGGCCTGTACACGTGGCTGGTGGGTCTGGTACGGCCTGTACACGTAGCTGACGGGTCTGCTACGGCCTGTACACGTGGCTGGTGGGTCATGGTACGGCCTGTACACGTGCTGGTGGGTCTGGTACGGACTGTACACGTGGCTGGTGGGTGTGGTACGGCCTGTACACGTGGGTGGTGGGTCTGGTACGGACTGAAAACGTAGCTGGTGGGTCTGGTACGGACTGTACACGTGGCTGGTGGGTCTGGTACGGCCTGTACACGTGGCTGGTGGGTCTGGTACGGACTGTACACGTGGCTGACGGGTCTGGTACGGCCTGTACACGTGGCTGGTGGGTCTGATACGGCCTGTACACGTGCTGGTGGGTCTGGTACGGACTGTACACGTGGCTGACGTGTCTGGAACGGACTGTACACGTGGCTGACGGGTTTGGTACGGACTGTACACGTGGCTGGTGGGGCTGGTACGGCCTGCATGTGGCTGGTGGGTCTGGTACGGACTGTACACGTGGCTGACGGGTCTGGTACGGCTTGTACACGTGGCTGGTGGGTCTGGTACGGCCTGTACACGTGCTGGTGGGTCTGGTACGGACTGTACACGTGGCTGACGTGTCTGGTACGGACTGTACACGTGGCTGCCGGGTCTGATACGGACTGTACACGTGGCTGGTGGGTCTGGTACGGACTGTACACGTGGCTGGTGGGTCTGGTACGGACTGTACACGTGGCTGGTGGGTCTGGTACGGACTGTACACGTGGCTGACGGGCCTGGTACAGACTGTACACGTGGCTGGTGGGTCTAGTACGGACTGTACACGTGGCTGACGGGTCTGGTACGGACTGTACACGTGGCTGACGGGTCTGGTACGGACTGTACACGTGGCTGACGGGTCTGGTACGGACTGAACACGTGGCTCGTGGGTCTGGTACGGCCTGTACACGTGGCTGGTGGGTCTGGTACGGCCTGTACACGTGCTGGTGGGTCTGGTACGGCCTGTACACGTGGCTGGTGGGTCTGGTACGGACTGTACACGTGGCTGGTGGGTCTGGTACGGCCTTTACACGTGCTGGTGGGTCTGGTACGGCCTGTACACGTGCTGGTGGGTCTGGTACGGCCTGTACACGTGGCTGGTGGGTCTGGTACGGCCTGTACACGTGCTGGTGGGTCTGGTACGGCCTGTACACGTGGCTGACGGGTCTGGTACGGACTGTACACGTGGCTGGTGGGTTTGGTACGGACTGTACACGTGATGGTGGGTCTGGTACGGCCTGTACACGTGGCTGGTGGGTCTGGTACGGCTTGTACACGTGGCTGGTGGGTCTGGTACGGACTGTACACGTGGCTGACGGGTCTGGTACGGACTGTACACGTGGCTGGTGGGTCTGGTACGGACTGTACACGTGGCTGGTGGGTCTGGTACGGCCTGTACACGTGGCTGGTGGGTCTGGTACGGCCTGTACACGTGGCTGGTGGGTCTGGTACGGCCTGTACACGTGGCTGGTGGGTCTGGTACGGCCTGTACACGTGGCTGGTGGGTCTGGTACGGCCTGTACACGTGGCTGACGGGTCTGGAACGGACTGTACACGTGGCTGGTGGGTCTGGTACGGCCTGTACACGTGGCTGGTGGGTCTGGTACGGCCTGTACACGTAGCTGACGGGTCTGCTACGGCCTGTACACGTGGCTGGTGGGTCTGGTATGGCCTGTACACGTGCTGGTGGGTCTGGTACGGACTGTACACGTGGCTGGTGGGTCTGGTACGGCCTGTACACGTAGCTGGTGGGTCTGGTACGGACTGAAAACGTAGCTGGTGGGTCTGGTACGGACTGTACACGTGGCTGGTGGGTCTGGTACGGCCTGTACACGTGGCCGACGGGTCTGGTACGGCCTGTACACGTGGCTGGTGGGTCTGACACGGCCTGTACACGTGCTGGTGGGTCTGGTACAGACTGTACACGTGGCTGACGTGTCTGGTACGGACTGTACACGTGGCTGACGGGTCTGGTACGGACTGTACACGTGGCTGGTGGGGCTGGTACGGCCTGCATGTGGCTGGTGGGTCTGGTACGGACTGTACACGTGGCTGACGGGTCTGGTACGGCCTGTACACGTGGCTGGTGGGTCTGGTACGGCCTGTACACGTGCTGGTGGGTCTGGTACGGACTGTACACGTGGCTGACGTGTCTGGTACGGACTGTTCACGTGGCTGACGGGTCTGATACGGACTGTACATGTGGCTGGTGGGTCTGGTGCGGACTGTACACGTGGCTGGTGGGTCTGGTACGGAGTGTACACGTGGCTGCTGGGTCTGGTACGGATTGTACACGTGGCTGACGGGCCTGGTACAGACTGTACACGTGGCTGGTGGGTCTAGTACGGACTGTACACGTGGCTGACGGGTCTGGTACGGACTGTACACGTGGCTGACGGGTCTGGTACGGCCTGTACACGTGGCTGACGGATCTGGTACGGACTGTACACGTGGCTGGTGGGTCTGGTACAGACTGTACACGTGACTGGTGGGTCTGGTACGGACTGTACACGTGGCTGACGCGTCTAGTACGGACTGATCACGTGGCTGGTGGGTCTGGTACGGACTGTACACGTGGCTGACGGGTCTGGTACGGACTGTACACGTGGCTGGTGGGTCTGGTACGGACTGTACACGTGGCTGACGGGTCTGGTACGGACTGTACACGTGGCTGACGCGTCTAGTACGGACTGTACACGTGGCTGACGGATCTGGTACGGACTGCACACGTGGCTGGTGGGTCTGGTACGGACTGTACACGTGGCTGACGGGTCTGGTACGGACTGTACACGTGGCTGACGCGTCTAGTACGGACTGTACACGTGGCTGACGGGTCTGGTACGGACTGCACACGTGGCTGGTGGGTCTGTACGGACTGTACACGTGGCTGACGGGTCTGGTACGGACTGTACACGTGGCTGACGCGTCTAGTACGGGCTGTACACGTGGCTGACGGGTCTGATACGGACTGTGTACGTAGCTGGTGGGTCTGGTACGGACTGTACACGTGGCTGACGGGTCTGGTACGGACTGTACACGTGGCTGGTGGGTCTGGTACAGACTGTACACATGACTGGTGGGTCTGGTACGGACTGTACACGTGGCTGACGGGTCTGGTACGGACTGTACACGTGGCTTGTGGGTCTGGTATGGACTGTACACGTGGCTGACGGGTCTGGTACGGACTGTACACGTTACTGACGCGTCTAGTACGGACTGTACACGTGGCAGACGGGTCTGGTACGGACTGCACACGTGGCTGGTGGGTCTGGTACGGACTGTACACGTGGCTGACGGGTCTGGTACGGACTGTACACGTGGCTGACGCGTCTAGTACGCACTGTACACGTGGCTGACGGGTCTGGTACGGACTGCACACGTGGCTGGTGGGTCTGGTACGGACAGTACACGTGGCTGACGGGTCTGGTACGGACTGTACACGTGGCTGACGCGTCTAGTACGGACTGTACACGTGGCTGACGGGTCTGATACGGACTGTGTACGTGGCTGGTGGGTCTGGTACGGACTGTACACGTGGCTGACGGGTCTGGTACGGGCTGTTCACGAGGCTGACGGGTCTGGTACGGAGTGTACACGTGGCTGACGGGTCTGGTATGGACTGAACACGTGGCTGGTGGGTCTGGTACGGACTGTACACGTGGCTGACGGGTCTGGTACGGAGTGTACACGTGGCTGACGGGTCTGGTACGGACTGAACACGTGGCTGGTGGGTCTGGTACGGACTGTACACGTGGCTGGTGGGTCTGGTACGGACTGTACACGTGGCTGACGGGTCTGGTACAGACTGTACACGTGGCTGGTGGGTCTGGTACGGACTGTACACGTGGCCGACGGGTCTGGTTCAGACTGTACACGTGGCTGGTGGGTCTAGTACGGACTGTACACGTGGCTGACGGGTCTGGTACGGACTGTACACGTGGCTGGTGGGTCTGGTACGGACTGTACACGTGGCCGACGGGTCTGGTACAGACTGTACACGTGGCTGGTGGGTCTAGTACGGACTGTACACGTGGCTGACTTGTCTGGTACGGACTGTACACGTGGCTGACGGGTCTGGTACGGACTGTACACGTGGCTGACGGGTCTGGTACGGAGTGTACACGTGGCTGACGGGTCTGGTACGGACTGAACACGTGGCTGGATGGTCTGGTACGGACTGAACACGTGGCTGGTGTGTCTGGTACGGACTGTACACGTGGCTGGTGGGTCTGGTACGGACTGTACACGTGGCTGACGGGTCTGGTACAGACTGTACACGTGGCTGACGGGTCTGGTACGGACTGTAAACGTGGCTGACGGGTCTGGTACGGCCTGTACACGTGGCTGGTGGGTCTGGTACGGCCTGTACACGTGCTGGTGGGTCTGGTACGGACTGTACACGTGGCTGACGTGTCTGGTACGGACTGTGCACGTGGCTGACGGGTCTGGTACGGACTGTACACGTGGCTGGTGGGTCTGGTACGGTCTGTACACGTGGCTGGTGGGTCTGGTTCGGACTGTACACGTGGCTGGTGGGTCTGGTACGGTCTGTACACGTGGCTGGTGGGTCTGGTTCGGACTGTACACGTGGCTGGTGGGTCTGGTACGGACTGTACACGTGGCTGACGGGTCTGGTACAGACTGTACACGTGGCTGGTGGGTCTAGTACAGACTGTACACGTGGCTGACGGGTCTGGTACGGACTGTACACGTGGCTGACGGGTCTGGTACGGACTGTACACGTGGCTGACGGGTCTAATACGGACTGAACACGTGGCTGGTGGGTCTGGTACTGAGTGTACACGTGGCTGACGGGTCTGGTACAGACTGAACACGTGGCTGACGGGTCTGGTACGGATTGTACACGTGGCTGACGGGTCTGGTACGGCCTGTACACGTGGCTGACGGGTCTGGTACGGACTGTACACGTGGCTGGTGGGTCTGGTACAGACTGTACACGTGACTGGTGGGTCTGGTACGGACTGTACACGTGGCTGACGCGTCTAGTACGGACTGATCACGTGGCTGGTGGGTCTGGTACGGACTGTACACGTGGCTGACGGGTCTGGTACGGACTGTACACGTGGCTGGTAAGTCTGGTACAGACTGTACACGTGACTGGTGGGTCTGGTACGGACTGTACACGTGGCTGACGGATCTGGTACGGACTGTACACGTGGCTGGTGGGTCTGGTATGGACTGTACACGTGGCTGACGGGTCTGGTACGGACTGTACACGTGGCTGGTGGGTCTGGTACAGACTGTACACGTGACTGGTGGGTCTGGTACGGACTGTACACGTGGCTGGTGGGTCTGGTATGGACTGTACACGTGGCTGACGGGTCTGGTACGGACTGTACACGTGGCTGGTGGGTGTGGTACGGACTGTACACGTGGCTGGTGTGTCTGGTACAGACTGTACACGTGACTGGTGGGTCTGGTACGGACTGTACACGTGGCTGACGCGTCTAGTACGGACTGATCACGTGGCTGGTGGGTCTGGTACGGACTGTACACGTGGCTGACGGGTCTGGTACGGACTGTACACGTGGCTGGTGGGTCTGGTACGGACTGTACACGTGGCTGACGGGTCTGGTACGGACTGTACACGTGGCTGACGCGTCTAGTACGGACTGTACACGTGGCTGACGGGTCTGGTACGGACTGCACACGTGGCTGGTGGGTCTGGTACGGACTGTACACGTGGCTGACGGGTCTGGTACGGACTGTACACGTGGCTGACGCGTCTAGTACGGACTGTACACGTGGCTGACGGGTCTGGTACGGACTGCACACGTGGCAGGTGGGTCTGTACGGACTGTACACGTGGCTGACGGGTCTGGTACGGACTGTACACGTGGCTGACGCGTCTAGTACGGGCTGTACACGTGGCTGACGGGTCTGATACGGACTGTGTACGTGGCTGGTGGGTCTGGTACGGACTGTACACGTGGCTGACGGGTCTGGTACGGACTGTACACGTGGCTGGTGGGTCTGGTACAGACTGTACACATGACTGGTGGGTCTGGTGCGGACTGTACACGTGGCTGACGGGTCTGGTACGGACTGTACACGTGGCTTGTGGGTCTGGTATGGACTGTACACGTGGCTGACGGGTCTGGTACGGACTGTACACGTTACTGACGCGTCTAGTACGGACTGTACACGTGGCAGACGGGTCTGGTACGGACTGCACACGTGGCTGGTGGGTCTGGTACGGACTGTACACGTGGCTGACGGGTCTGGTACTGACTGTACACGTGGCTGACGCGTCTAGTACGCACTGTACACGTGGCTGACGGGTCTGGTACGGACTGCACACGTGGCTGGTGGGTCTGGTACGGACTGTACACGTGGCTGACGGGTCTGGTACGGACTGTACACGTGGCTGACGCGTCTAGTACGGACTGTACACGTGGCTGACGGGTCTGATACGGACTGTGTACGTGGCTGGTGGGTCTGGTACGGACTGTACACGTGGCTGACGGGTCTGGTACGGGTTGTACACGAGGCTGACGGGTCTGGTACGGAGTGTACACGTGGCTGACGGGTCTGGTATGGACTGAACACGTGGCTGGTGGGTCTGGTACGGACTGTACACGTGGCTGACGGGTCTGGTACGGAGTGTACACGTGGCTGACGGGTCTGGTACGGACTGAACACGTGGCTGGTGGGTCTGGTACGGACTGTACACGTGGCTGGTGGGTCTGGTACGGACTGTACACGTGGCTGACGGGTCTGGTACAGACTGTACACGTGGCTGGTGGGTCTGGTACGGACTGTACACGTGGCCGACGGGTCTGGTTCAGACTGTACACGTGGCTGGTGGGTCTAGTACGGACTGTACACGTGGCTGACGGGTCTGGTACGGACTGTACACGTGGCTGGTGGGTCTGGTACGGACTGTACACGTGGCCGACGGGTCTGGTACAGACTGTACACGTGGCTGGTGGGTCTAGTACGGACTGTACACGTGGCCGACTTGTCTGGTACGGACTGTACACGTGGCTGACGGGTCTGGTACGGACTGTACACGTGGCTGACGGGTCTGGTACGGAGTGTACACGTGGCTGACGGGTCTGGTACGGACTGAACACGTGGCTGGATGGTCTGGTACGGACTGAACACGTGGCTGGTGTGTCTGGTACGGACTGTACACGTGGCTGGTGGGTCTGGTACGGACTGTACACGTGGCTGACGGGTCTGGTACAGACTGTACACGTGGCTGACGGGTCTGGTACGGACTGTAAACGTGGCTGACGGGTCTGGTACGGCCTGTACACGTGGCTGGTGGGTCTGGTACGGCCTGTACACGTGCTGGTGGGTCTGGTACGGACTGTACACGTGGCTGACGTGTCTGGTACGGACTGTGCACGTGGCTGACGGGTCTGGTACGGACTGTACACGTGGCTGGTGGGTCTGGTACGGTCTGTACACGTGGCTGGTGGGTCTGGTTCGGACTGTACACGTGGCTGGTGGGTCTGGTACGGACTGTACACGTGGCTGACGAGTCTGGTACAGACTGTACACGTGGCTGGTGGGTCTAGTACAGACTGTACACGTGGCTGACGGGTCTGGTACGGACTGTACACGTGGCTGACGGGTCTGGTACGGACTGTACACGTGGCTGACGGGTCTAATACGGACTGAACACGTGGCTGGTGGGTCTGGTACTCAGTGTACACGTGGCTGACGGGTCTGGTACAGACTGAACACGTGGCTGACGGGTCTGGTACGGATTGTACACGTGGCTGACGGGTCTGGTACGGCCTGTACACGTGGCTGACGGGTCTGGTACGGACTGTACACGTGGCTGGTGGGTCTGGTACAGACTGTACACGTGACTGGTGGGTCTGGTACGGACTGTACACGTGGCTGACGCGTCTAGTACGGACTGATCACGTGGCTGGTGGGTCTGGTACGGACTGTACACGTGGCTGACGGGTCTGGTACGGACTGTACACGTGGCTGGTAAGTCTGGTACAGACTGTACACGTGACTGGTGGGTCTGGTACGGACTGTACACGTGGCTGACGGGTCTGGTACGGACTGTACACGTGGCTGGTGGGTCTGGTATGGACTGTACACGTGGCTGACGGGTCTGGTACGGACTGTACACGTGGCTGACGCGTCTAGTACGGACTGTACACGTGGCTGACGGGTCTGGAACGGACTGCACACGTGGCTGGTGGGTCTGGTACGGACTGTACACGTGGCTGATGGGTCTGGTACGGACTGTACACGTGGCTGACGCGTCTAGTACGCACTGTACACGTGGCTGACGGGTCTGGTACGGACTGCACACGTGGCTGGTGGGTCTGGTACGGACTGTACACGTGGCTGACGGGTCTGGTACGGACTGTACACGTGGCTGACGCGTCTAGTACGGACTGTACACGTGGCTGACGGGTCTGATACGGACTGTGTACGTGGCTGGTGGGTCTGGTACGGACTGTACACGTGGCTGACGGGTCTGGTACGGGCTGTACACGAGGCTGACGGGTCTGGTACGGAGTGTACACGTGGCTGACGGGTCTGGTATGGACTGAACACGTGGCTGGTGGGTCTGGTACGGACTGTACACGTGGCTGACGGGTCTGGTACGGAGTGTACACGTGGCTGACGGGTCTGGTACGGACTGAACACGTGGCTGGTGGGTCTGGTACGGACTGTACACGTGGCTGGTGGGTCTGGTACGGACTGTACAAGTGGCTGACGGGTCTGGTACAGACTGTACACGTGGCTGGTGGGTCTGGTACGGACTGTACACGTGGCCGACGGGTCTGGTTCAGACTGTACACGTGGCTGGTGGGTCTAGTACGGACTGTACACGTGGCTGACGGGTCTGGTACGGACTGTACACGTGGCTGGTGGGTCTGGTACGGACTGTACACGTGGCTGGATGGTCTGGTACGGACTGAACACGTGGCTGGTGTGTCTGGTACGGACTGTACACGTGGCTGGTGGGTCTGGTACGGACTGTACACGTGGCTGACGGGTCTGGTACGGGCTGTACACGAGGCTGACGGGTCTGGTACGGAGTGTACACGTGGCTGACGGGTCTGGTATAGACTGAACACGTGGCTGGTGGGTCTGGTACGGACTGTACACGTGGCTGACGGGTCTGGTACGGAGTGTACACGTGGCTGACGGGTCTGGTACGGACTGAACACGTGGCTGGTGGGTCTGGTACGGACTGTACACGTGGCTGGTGGGTCTGGTACGGACTGTACAAGTGGCTGACGGGTCTGGTACAGACTGTACACGTGGCTGGTGGGTCTGGTACGGACTGTACACGTGGCCGACGGGTCTGGTTCAGACTGTACACGTGGCTGGTGGGTCTAGTACGGACTGTACACGTGGCTGACGGGTCTGGTACGGACTGTACACGTGGCTGGTGGGTCTGGTACGGACTGTACACGTGGCCGACGGGTCTGGTACAGACTGTACACGTGGCTGGTGGGTCTAGTACGGACTGTACACGTGGCTGACGGGTCTGGTACGGACTGTACACGTGGCTGACGGGTCTGGTACGGACTGTACACGTGGCTGACGGGTATGGTACGGAGTGTACACGTGGCTGACGGGTCTGGTACGGACTGAACACGTGGCTGGATGGTCTGGTACGGACTGAACACGTGGCTGGTGTGTCTGGTACGGACTGTACACGTGGCTGGTGGGTCTGGTACGGACTGTACACGTGGCTGACGGGTCTGGTACGGACTGTAAACGTGGCTGACGGGTCTGGTACGGCCTGTACACGTGGCTGGTGGGTCTGGTACGGCCTGTACACGTGCTGGTGGGTCTGGTACGGACTGTACACGTGGCTGACGTGTCTGGTACGGACTGTGCACGTGGCTGACGGGTCTGGTACGGACTGTACACGTGGCTGGTGGGTCTGGTACGGTCTGTACACGTGGCTGGTGGGTCTGGTTCGGACTGTACACGTGGCTGGTGGGTCTGGTACGGACTGTACACGTGGCTGACGGGTCTGGTACAGACTGTACACGTGGCTGGTGGGTCTAGTACAGACTGTACACGTGGCTGACGGGTCTGGTACGGACTGTACACGTGGCTGACGGGTCTGGTACGGACTGTACACGTGGCTGACGGGTCTAATACGGACTGAACACGTGGCTGGTGGGTCTGGTACTGAGTGTACACGTGGCTGACGGGTCTGGTACAGACTGAACACGTGGCTGACGGGTCTGGTACGGATTGTACACGTGGCTGACGGGTCTGGTACGGCCTGTACACGTGGCGGACGGGTCTGGTACGGACTGTACACGTGGCTGGTGGGTCTGGTACAGACTGTACACGTGACTGGTGGGTCTGGTACGGACTGTACACGTGGCTGACGCGTCTAATACGGACTGATCACGTGGCTGGTGGGTCTGGTACGGACTGTACACGTGGCTGACGGGTCTGGTACGGACTGTACACTTGGCTGGTGGGTCTGGTACGGACTGTACACGTGGCTGACGGGTCTGGTACGGACTGTACACGTGGCTGACGCATCTAGTACGGACTGTACACGTGGCTGACGGGTCTGGTACGGACTGCACACGTGGCTGGTGGGTCTGGTACGGACTGTACACGTGGCTGACGGGTCTGGTACGGACTGTACACGTGGCTGACGCGTCTAGTACGGACTGTACACGTGGCTGACGGGTCTGGTACGGACTGCACACGTGGCTGGTGGGTCTGGTACGGACTGTACACGTGGCTGACGGGTCTGGTACGGACTGTACACGTGGCTGACGCGTCTAGTACGGACTGTACACGTGGCTGACGGGTCTGATACAGACTGTGCACGGGGCTGGTGGGTCTGGTACGGACTGTACACGTGGCTGACGGGTCTGGTACGGACTGTACACGTGGCTGACGGGTCTGGTACGGAGTGTACACGTGGCTGACGGGTCTGGTACGGACTGAACACGTGGCTGGTGGGTCTGGTACGGACTGAACACGTGGCTGGTGGGTCTGGTACGGACTGTACACGTGGCTGGTGGGTCTGGTACGGACTGTACACGTGGCTGACGGGTCTGGTACAAACTGTACACGTGGCTGACGGGTCTGGTACGGATTGTACACGTGGCTGACGGGTCTGGTACAGACTGTACACGTGGCTGACGGGTCTGGTTCGGACTGTACACGTGGCTGACGGGTCTGGTACGGACTGTACACGTGGCTGACGGGTCTGGTACGGGCTGTATACGTGGCTGACGGGTCTGGTACGGGCTGTACACGTGGCTGACGGGTCTGGTACGGACTGTACACGTGGCTGACGGGTCTGGTACGGACTGTACACGTGGCTGACGGGTCTGGTACGGACTGTACACGTGGCTGACGGGTCTAATACGGACTGAACACGTGGCTGGTGGGTCTGGTACTGAGTGTACACGTGGCTGACGGGTCTGGTACAGACTGAACACGTGGCTGACGGGTCTGGTACGGATTGTACACGTGGCTGACGGGTCTGGTACGGCCTGTACACGTGGCTGACGGGTCTGGTACGGACTGTACACGTGGCTGGTGGGTCTGGTACAGACTGTACACGTGACTGGTGGGTCTGGTACGGACTGTACACGTGGCTGACGCGTCTAGTACGGACTGATCACGTGGCTGGTGGGTCTGGTACGGACTGTACACGTGGCTGACGGGTCTGGTACGGACTGTACACTTGGCTGGTGGGTCTGGTACGGACTGTACACGTGGCTGACGGGTCTGGTACGGACTGTACAAGTGGCTGACGCATCTACTACGGACTGTACACGTGGCTGACGGGTCTGGTACGGACTGCACACGTGGCTGGTGGGTCTGGTACGGACTGTACACGTGGCTGACGGGTCTGGTACGGACTGTACACGTGGCTGACGCGTCTAGTACGGACTGTACACGTGGCTGAAGGGTCTGGTACGGACTGCACACGTGGCTGGTGGGTCTGGTACGGACTGTACACGTGGCTGACGGGTCTGGTACGGACTGTACACGTGGCTGACGCGTCTAGTACGGACTGTACACGTGGCTGACGGGTCTGATACGGACTGTGCACGGGGCTGGTGGGTCTGGTACGGACTGTACACGTGGCTGACGGGTCTGGTACGGACTGTACACGTGGCTGACGGGTCTGGTACGGAGTGTACAAGTGGCTGACGGGTCTGGTACGGACTGAACACGTGGCTGGTGGGTCTGGTACGGACTGAACACGTGGCTGGTGGGTCTGGTACGGACTGTACACGTGGCTGGTGGGTCTGGTACAGACTGTACACGTGGCTGACGGGTCTGGTACGGACTGTAAACGTGGCTGACGGGTCTGGTACGGCCTGTACACGTGGCTGGTGGGTCTGGTACGGCCTGTACACGTGCTGGTGGGTCTGGTACGGACTGTACACGTGGCTGACGTGTCTGGTACGGACTGTGCACGTGGCTGACGGGTCTGGTACGGACTGTACACGTGGCTGGTGGGTCTGGTACGGTCTGTACACGTGGCTGGTGGGTCTGGTTCGGACTGTACACGTGGCTGGTGGGTCTGGTACGGACTGTACACGTGGCTGACGGGTCTGGTACAGACTGTACACGTGGCTGGTGGGTCTAGTACAGACTGTACACGTGGCTGACGGGTCTGGTACGGACTGTACACGTGGCTGACGGGTCTGGTACGGACTGTACACGTGGCTGACGGGTCTAATACGGACTGAACACGTGGCTGGTGGGTCTGGTACTGAGTGTACACGTGGCTGACGGGTCTGGTACAGACTGAACACGTGGCTGACGGGTCTGGTACGGATTGTACACGTGGCTGACGGGTCTGGTACGGCCTGTACACGTGGCGGACGGGTCTGGTACGGACTGTACACGTGGCTGGTGGGTCTGGTACAGACTGTACACGTGACTGGTGGGTCTGGTACGGACTGTACACGTGGCTGACGCGTCTAGTGCGGACTGATCACGTGGCTGGTGGGTCTGGTACGGACTGTACACGTGGCTGACGGGTCTGGTACGGACTGTACACTTGGCTGGTGGGTCTGGTACGGACTGTACACGTGGCTGACGGGTCTGGTACGGACTGTACACGTGGCTGACGCATCTAGTACGGACTGTACACGTGGCTGACGGGTCTGGTACGGACTGCACACGTGGCTGGTGGGTCTGGTACGGACTGTACACGTGGCTGACGGGTCTGGTACGGACTGTACACGTGGCTGACGCGTCTAGTACGGACTGTACACGTGGCTGACGGGTCTGGTACGGACTGCACACGTGGCTGGTGGGTCTGGTACGGACTGTACACGTGGCTGACGGGTCTGGTACGGACTGTACACGTGGCTGACGCGTCTAGTACGGACTGTACACGTGGCTGACGGGTCTGATACAGACTGTGCACGGGGCTGGTGGGTCTGGTACGGACTGTACACGTGGCTGACGGGTCTGGTACGGACTGTACACGTGGCTGACGGGTCTGGTACGGAGTGTACACGTGGCTGACGGGTCTGGTACGGACTGAACACGTGGCTGGTGGGTCTGGTACGGACTGAACACGTGGCTGGTGGGTCTGGTACGGACTGTACACGTGGCTGGTGGGTCTGGTACGGACTGTACACGTGGCTGACGGGTCTGGTACAAACTGTACACGTGGCTGACGGGTCTGGTACGGACTGTACACGTGGCTGACGGGTCTGGTACAGACTGTACACGTGGCTGACGGGTCTGGTTCGGACTGTACACGTGGCTGACGGGTCTGGTACGGACTGTACACGTGGCTGACGGGTCTGGTACGGGCTGTACACGTGGCTGACGGGTCTGGTACGGGCTGTACACGTGGCTGACGGGTCTGGTACGGACTGTACACGTGGCTGACGGGTCTGGTACGGACTGTACACGTGGCTGACGGGTCTGGTACGGACTGTACACGTGGCTGACGGGTCTAATACGGACTGAACACGTGGCTGGTGGGTCTGGTACTGAGTGTACACGTGGCTGACGGGTCTGGTACAGACTGAACACGTGGCTGACGGGTCTGGTACGGATTGTACACGTGGCTGACGGGTCTGGTACGGCCTGTACACGTGGCTGACGGGTCTGGTACGGACTGTACACGTGGCTGGTGGGTCTGGTACAGACTGTACACGTGACTGGTGGGTCTGGTACGGACTGTACACGTGGCTGACGCGTCTAGTACGGACTGATCACGTGGCTGGTGGGTCTGGTACGGACTGTACACGTGGCTGACGGGTCTGGTACGGACTGTACACTTGGCTGGTGGGTCTGGTACGGACTGTACACGTGGCTGACGGGTCTGGTACGGACTGTACACGTGGCTGACGCATCTACTACGGACTGTACACGTGGCTGACGGGTCTGGTACGGACTGCACACGTGGCTGGTGGGTCTGGTACGGACTGTACACGTGGCTGACGGGTCTGGTACGGACTGTACACGTGGCTGACGCGTCTAGTACGGACTGTACACGTGGCTGACGGGTCTGGTACGGACTGCACACGTGGCTGGTGGGTCTGGTACGGACTGTACACGTGGCTGACGGGTCTGGTACGGACTGTACACGTGGCTGACGCGTCTAGTACGGACTGTACACGTGGCTGACGCTTCTGATACGGACTAGGCACGGGGCTGGTGGGTCTGGTACGGACTGTACACGTGGCTGACGGGTCTGGTACGGACTGTACACGTGGCTGACGGGTCTGGTACGGAGTGTACACGTGGCTGACGGGTCTGGTACGGACTGAACACGTGGCTGGTGGGTCTGGTACGGACTGAACACGTGGCTGGTGGGTCTGGTACGGACTGTACACGTGGCTGGTGGGTCTGGTACGGACTGTACACGTGGCTGACGGGTCTGGTACAGACTGTACACGTGGCTGACGGGTCTGGTACGGACTGTACACGTGGCTGACGGGTCTGGTACAGACTGTACACGTGGCTGACGGTCTGGTTCGGACTGTACACGTGGCTGACGGGTCTGGTTCGGACTGTACACGTGGCTGGTGGGTCTGGTACGGACTGTACACGTGGCTGACGGGTCTGGTACAGACTGTACACGTGGCTGGTGGGTCTAGTACAGACTGTACACGTGGCTGACGGGTCTGGTACGGACTGTACACGTGGCTGACGGGTCTGGTACGGACTGTACACGTGGCTGACGGGTCTAATACGGACTGAACACGTGGCTGGTGGGTCTGGTACTGAGTGTACACGTGGCTGACGGGTCTGGTACAGACTGAACACGTGGCTGACGGGTCTGGTACGGATTGTACACGTGGCTGACGGGTCTGGTACGGCCTGTACACGTGGCTGACGGGTCTGGTACGGACTTTACACGTGGCTGGTGGGTCTGGTACAGACTGTACACGTGACTGGTGGGTCTGGTACGGACTGTACACGTGGCTGACGCGTCTAGTACGGACTGATCACGTGGCTGGTGGGTCTGGTACGGACTGTACACGTGGCTGACGGGTCTAGTACGGACTGTACACTTGGCTGGTGGGTCTGGTACGGACTGTACACGTGGCTGACGGGTCTGGTACCGACTGTACACGTGGCTGACGCATCTAGTACGGACTGTACACGTGGCTGACGGGTCTGGTACGGACTGCACACGTGGCTGGTGGGTCTGGTACGGACTGTACACGTGGCTGACGGGTCTGGTACGGACTGTACACATGGCTGACGCGTCTAGTACGGACTGTACACGTGGCTGACGGGTCTGATACGGACTGTGCACGGGGCTGGTGGGTCTGGTACGGACTGTACACGTGGCTGGCGGGTCTGGTACGGACTGTACACGTGGCTGACGGGTCTGGTACGGAGTGTACACGTGGCTGACGGGTCTGGTACGGACTGAACACGTGGCTGGTGGGTCTGGTACGGACTGAACACGTGGCTGGTGGGTCTGGTACGGACTGTACACGTGGCTGGTGGGTCTGGTACGGACTGTACACGTGGCTGACGGGTCTGGTACAAACTGTACACGTGGCTGACGGGTCTGGTACGGACTGTACACGTGGCTGACGGGTCTGGTACAGACTGTACACGTGGCTGACGGGTCTGGTTCGGACTGTACACGTGGCTGACGGGACTGGTACGGACTGTACACGTGGCTGACGGGTATGGTACGGGCTGTACACGTGGCTGACGGGTCTGGTACGGGCTGTACACGTGGCTGACGGGTCTGGTACGGACTGTACACGTGGCTGACGGGTCTGGTACGGAATGTACACGTGGCTGACGGGTCTGGTACGGACTGTACACGTGGCTGACGGGTCTAATACGGACTGAACACGTGGCTGGTGGGTCTGGTACTGAGTGTACACGTGGCTGACGGGTCTGGTACAGACTGAACACGTGGCTGACGGGTCTGGTACGGATTGTACACGTGGCTGACGGGTCTGGTACGGCCTGTACACGTGGCTGACGGGTCTGGTACGGACTGTACACGTGGCTGGTGGGTCTGGTACAGACTGTACACGTGACTGGTGGGTCTGGTACGGACTGTACACGTGGCTGACGCGTCTAGTACGGACTGATCACGTGGCTGGTGGGTCTGGTACGGACTGTACTCGTGGCTGACGGGTCTGGTACGGACTGTACACTTGGCTGGTGGGTCTGGTACGGACTGTACACGTGGCTGACGGGTCTGGTACGGACTGTACACGTGGCTGACGCATCTAGTACGGACTGTACACGTGGCTGACGGGTCTGGTATGGACTGCACACGTGGCTGGTGGGTCTGGTACGGACTGTACACGTGGCTGACGGGTCTGGTACGGACTGTACACGTGGCTGACGCGTCTAGTACGGACTGTGCACGTGGCTGACGGGTCTGGTACGGACTGCACACGTGGCTGGTGGGTCTGGTACGGACTGTACACGTGGCTGACGGGTCTGGTACGGACTGTACACGTGGCTGACGCGTCTAGTACGGACTGTACACGTGGCTGACGGGTCTGATACGGACTGTGCACGGGGCTGGTGGGTCTGGTACGGACTGTACACGTGGCTGACGGGTCTGGTACAGACTGTACACGTGGCTGGTGGGTCTAGTACAGACTGTACACGTGGCTGACGGGTCTGGTACGGACTGTACACGTGGCTGACGGGTCTGGTACGGACTGTACACGTGGCTGACGGGTCTAATACGGACTGAACACGTGGCTGGTGGGTCTGGTACTGAGTGTACACGTGGCTGACGGGTCTGGTACAGACTGAACACGTGGCTGACGGGTCTGGTACGGATTGTACACGTGGCTGACGGGTCTGGTACGGCCTGTACACGTGGCGGACGGGTCTGGTACGGACTGTACACGTGGCTGGTGGGTCTGGTACAGTCTGTACACGTGACTGGTGGGTCTGGTACGGACTGTACACGTGGCTGACGCGTCTAGTGCGGACTGATCACGTGGCTGGTGGGTCTGGTACGGACTGTACACGTGGCTGACGGGTCTGGTACGGACTGTACACTTGGCTGGTGGGTCTGGTACGGACTGTACACGTGGCTGACGGGTCTGGTACGGACTGTACACGTGGCTGACGCATCTAGTACGGACTGTACACGTGGCTGACGGGTCTGGTACGGACTGCACACGTGGCTGGTGGGTCTGGTACGGACTGTACACGTGGCTGACGGGTCTGGTACGGACTGTACACGTGGCTGACGCGTCTAGTACGGACTGTACACGTGGCTGACGGGTCTGGTACGGACTGCACACGTGGCTGGTGGGTCTGGTACGGACTGTACACGTGGCTGACGGGTCTGGTACGGACTGTACACGTGGCTGACGCGTCTAGTACGGACTGTACACGTGGCTGACGGGTCTGATACAGACTGTGCACGGGGCTGGTGGGTCTGGTACGGACTGTACACGTGGCTGACGGGTCTGGTACGGACTGTACACGTGGCTGACGGGTCTGGTACGGAGTGTACACGTGGCTGACGGGTCTGGTACGGACTGAACACGTGGCTGGTGGGTCTGGTACGGACTGAACACGTGGCTGGTGGGTCTGGTACGGACTGTACACGTGGCTGGTGGGTCTGGTACGGACTGTACACGTGGCTGACGGGTCTGGTACAAACTGTACACGTGGCTGACGGGTCTGGTACGGACTGTACACGTGGCTGACGGGTCTGGTACAGACTGTACACGTGGCTGACGGGTCTGGTTCGGACTGTACACGTGGCTGACGGGTCTGGTACGGACTGTACACGTGGCTGACGGGTCTGGTACGGGCTGTACACGTGGCTGACGGGTCTGGTACGGGCTGTACACGTGGCTGACGGGTCTGGTACGGACTGTACACGTGGCTGACGGGTCTGGTACGGACTGTACACGTGGCTGACGGGTCTGGTACGGACTGTACACGTGGCTGACGGGTCTAATACGGACTGAACACGTGGCTGGTGGGTCTGGTACTGAGTGTACACGTGGCTGACGGGTCTGGTACAGACTGAACACGTGGCTGACGGGTCTGGTACGGATTGTACACGTGGCTGACGGGTCTGGTACGGCCTGTACACGTGGCTGACGGGTCTGGTACGGACTGTACACGTGGCTGGTGGGTCTGGTACAGACTGTACACGTGACTGGTGGGTCTGGTACGGACTGTACACGTGGCTGACGCGTCTAGTACGGACTGATCACGTGGCTGGTGGGTCTGGTACGGACTGTACACGTGGCTGACGGGTCTGGTACGGACTGTACACTTGGCTGGTGGGTCTGGTACGGACTGTACACGTGGCTGACGGGTCTGGTACGGACTGTACACGTGGCTGACGCATCTACTACGGACTGTACACGTGGCTGACGGGTCTGGTACGGACTGCACACGTGGCTGGTGGGTCTGGTACGGACTGTACACGTGGCTGACGGGTCTGGTACGGACTGTACACGTGGCTGACGCGTCTAGTACGGACTGTACACGTGGCTGACGGGTCTGGTACGGACTGCACACGTGGCTGGTGGGTCTGGTACGGACTGTACACGTGGCTGACGGGTCTGGTACGGACTGTACACGTGGCTGACGCGTCTAGTACGGACTGTACACGTGGCTGACGGGTCTGATACGGACTATGCACGGGGCTGGTGGGTCTGGTACGGACTGTACACGTGGCTGACGGGTCTGGTACGGACTGTACACGTGGCTGACGGGTCTGGTACGGAGTGTACACGTGGCTGACGGGTCTGGTACGGACTGAACACGTGGCTGGTGGGTCTGGTACGGACTGAACACGTGGCTGGTGGGTCTGGTACGGACTGTACACTTGGCTGGTGGGTCTGGTACGGACTGTACACTTGGCTGGTGGGTCTGGTACGGACTGTACACGTGGCTGACGGGTCTGGTACGGACTGTACACGTGGCTGACGGGTCTGGTACAGACTGTACACGTGGCTGACGGTCTGGTTCGGACTGTACACGTGGCTGACGGGTCTGGTTCGGACTGTACACGTGGCTGGTGGGTCTGGTACGGACTGTACACGTGGCTGACGGGTCTGGTACAGACTGTACACGTGGCTGGTGGGTCTAGTACAGACTGTACACGTGGCTGACGGGTCTGGTACGGACTGTACACGTGGCTGACGGGTCTGGTACGGACTGTACACGTGGCTGACGGGTCTAATACGGACTGAACACGTGGCTGGTGGGTCTGGTACTGAGTGTACACGTGGCTGACGGGTCTGGTACAGACTGAACACGTGGCTGACGGGTCTGGTACGGATTGTACACGTGGCTGACGGGTCTGGTACGGCCTGTACACGTGGCTGACGGGTCTGGTACGGACTTTACACGTGGCTGGTGGGTCTGGTACAGACTGTACACGTGACTGGTGGGTCTGGTACGGACTGTACACGTGGCTGACGCGTCTAGTACGGACTGATCACGTGGCTGGTGGGTCTGGTACGGACTGTACACGTGGCTGACGGGTCTGGTACGGACTGTACACTTGGCTGGTGGGTCTGGTACGGACTGTACACGTGGCTGACGGGTCTGGTATCGACTGTACACGTGGCTGACGCATCTAGTACGGACTGTACACGTGGCTGACGGGTCTGGTACGGACTGCACACGTGGCTGGTGGGTCTGGTACGGACTGTACACGTGGCTGACGGGTCTGGTACGGACTGTACACGTGGCTGACGCGTCTAGTACGGACTGTACACGTGGCAGACGGGTCTGGTACGGACTGCACACGTGGCTGGTGGGTCTGGTACGGACTGTACACGTGGCTGACGGGTCTGGTACGGACTGTACACGTGGCTGACGCGTCTAGTACGGACTGTACACGTGGCTGACGGGTCTGATACGGACTGTGCACGGGGCTGGCGGGTCTGGTACGGACTGTACACGTGGCTGGCGGGTCTGGTACGGACTGTACACGTGGCTGACGGGTCTGGTACGGAGTATACACGTGGCTGACGGGTCTGGTACGGACTGAACACGTGGCTGGTGGGTCTGGTACGGACTGAACACGTGGCTGGTGGGTCTGGTACGGACTGTACACGTGGCTGGTGGGTCTGGTACGGACTGTACACGTGGCTGACGGGTCTGGTACAAACTGTACACGTGGCTGACGGGTCTGGTACGGACTGTACACGTGGCTGACGGGTCTGGTACAGACTGTACACGTGGCTGACGGGTCTGGTTCGGACTGTACACGTGGCTGACGGGACTGGTACGGACTGTACACGTGGCTGACGGGTATGGTACGGGCTGTACACGTGGCTGACGGGTCTGGTACGGGCTGTACACGTGGCTGACGGGTCTGGTACGGACTGTACACGTGGCTGACGGGTCTGGTACGGAATGTACACGTGGCTGACGGGTCTGGTACGGACTGTACACGTGGCTGACGGGTCTGGTACGGACTGTACACGTGGCTGACGGGTCTAATACGGACTGAACACGTGGCTGGTGGGTCTGGTACTGAGTGTACACGTGGCTGACGGGTCTGGTACAGACTGAACACGTGGCTGACGGGTCTGGTACGGATTGTACACGTGGCTGACGGGTCTGGTACGGCCTGTACACGTGGCGGACGGGTCTGGTACGGACTGTACACGTGGCTGGTGGGTCTGGTACAGACTGTACACGTGACTGGTGGGTCTGGTACGGACTGTACACGTGGCTGACGCGTCTAGTGCGGACTGATCACGTGGCTGGTGGGTCTGGTACGGACTGTACACGTGGCTGACGGGTCTGGTACGGACTGTACACTTGGCTGGTGGGTCTGGTACGGACTGTACACGTGGCTGACGGGTCTGGTACGGACTGTACACGTGGCTGACGCATCTAGTACGGAGTGTACACGTGGCTGACGGGTCTGGTACGGACTGCACACGTGGCTGGTGGGTCTGGTACGGACTGTACACGTGGCTGACGGGTCTGGTACGGACTGTACACGTGGCTGACGCGTCTAGTACGGACTGTACACGTGGCTGACGGGTCTGGTACGGACTGCACACGTGGCTGGTGGGTCTGGTACGGACTGTACACGTGGCTGACGGGTCTGGTACGGACTGTACACGTGGCTGACGCGTCTAGTACGGACTGTACACGTGGCTGACGGGTCTGATACAGACTGTGCACGGGGCTGGTGGGTCTGGTACGGACTGTACACGTGGCTGACGGGTCTGGTACGGACTGTACACGTGGCTGACGGGTCTGGTACGGAGTGTACACGTGGCTGACGGGTCTGGTACGGACTGAACACGTGGCTGGTGGGTCTGGTACGGACTGAACACGTGGCTGGTGGGTCTGGTACGGACTGTACACGTGGCTGGTGGGTCTGGTACGGACTGTACACGTGGCTGACGGGTCTGGTACAAACTGTACACGTGGCTGACGGGTCTGGTACGGACTGTACACGTGGCTGACGGGTCTGGTACAGACTGTACACGTGGCTGACGGGTCTGGTTCGGACTGTACACGTGGCTGACGGGTCTGGTACGGACTGTACACGTGGCTGACGGGTCTGGTACGGGCTGTACACGTGGCTGACGGGTCTGGTACGGGCTGTACACGTGGCTGACGGGTCTGGTACGGACTGTACACGTGGCTGACGGGTCTGGTACGGACTGTACACGTGGCTGACGGGTCTGGTACGGACTGTACACGTGGCTGACGGGTCTAATACGGACTGAACACGTGGCTGGTGGGTCTGGTACTGAGTGTACACGTGGCTGACGGGTCTGGTACAGACTGAACACGTGGCTGACGGGTCTGGTACGGATTGTACACGTGGCTGACGGGTCTGGTACGGCCTGTACACGTGGCTGACGGGTCTGGTACGGACTGTACACGTGGCTGGTGGGTCTGGTACAGACTGTACACGTGACTGGTGGGTCTGGTACGGACTGTACACGTGGCTGACGCGTCTAGTACGGACTGATCACGTGGCTGGTGGGTCTGGTACGGACTGTACACGTGGCTGACGGGTCTGGTACGGACTGTACACTTGGCTGGTGGGTCTGGTACGGACTGTACACGTGGCTGACGGGTCTGGTACGGACTGTACACGTGGCTGACGCATCTACTACGGACTGTACACGTGGCTGACGGGTCTGGTACGGACTGCACACGTGGCTGGTGGGTCTGGTACGGACTGTACACGTGGCTGACGGGTCTGGTACGGACTGTACACGTGGCTGACGCGTCTAGTACGGACTGTACACGTGGCTGACGGGTCTGGTACGGACTGCACACGTGGCTGGTGGGTCTGGTACGGACTGTACACGTGGCTGACGGGTCTGGTACGGACTGTACACGTGGCTGACGCGTCTAGTACGGACTGTACACGTGGCTGACGGGTCTGATACGGACTATGCACGGGGCTGGTGGGTCTGGTACGGACTGTACACGTGGCTGACGGGTCTGGTACGGACTGTACACGTGGCTGACGGGTCTGGTACGGAGTGTACACGTGGCTGACGGGTCTGGTACGGACTGAACACGTGGCTGGTGGGTCTGGTACGGACTGAACACGTGGCTGGTGGGTCTGGTACGGACTGTACACTTGGCTGGTGGGTCTGGTACGGACTGTACACGTGGCTGACGGGTCTGGTACAGACTGTACACGTGGCTGACGGGTCTGGTACGGACTGTACACGTGGCTGACGGGTCTGGTACAGACTGTACACGTGGCTGACGGTCTGGTTCGGACTGTACACGTGGCTGACGGGTCTGGTTCGGACTGTACACGTGGCTGGTGGGTCTGGTACGGACTGTACACGTGGCTGACGGGTCTGGTACAGACTGTACACGTGGCTGGTGGGTCTAGTACAGACTGTACACGTGGCTGACGGGTCTGGTACGGACTGTACACGTGGCTGACGGGTCTGGTACGGACTGTACACGTGGCTGACGGGTCTAATACGGACTGAACACGTGGCTGGTGGGTCTGGTACTGAGTGTACACGTGGCTGACGGGTCTGGTACAGACTGAACACGTGGCTGACGGGTCTGGTACGGATTGTACACGTGGCTGACGGGTCTGGTACGGCCTGTACACGTGGCTGACGGGTCTGGTACGGACTTTACACGTGGCTGGTGGGTCTGGTACAGACTGTACACGTGACTGGTGGGTCTGGTACGGACTGTACACGTGGCTGACGCGTCTAGTACGGACTGATCACGTGGCTGGTGGGTCTGGTACGGACTGTACACGTGGCTGACGGGTCTGGTACGGACTGTACACTTGGCTGGTGGGTCTGGTACGGACTGTACACGTGGCTGACGGGTCTGGTACCGACTGTACACGTGGCTGACGCATCTAGTACGGACTGTACACGTGGCTGACGGGTCTGGTACGGACTGCACACGTGGCTGGTGGGTCTGGTACGGACTGTACACGTGGCTGACGGGTCTGGTACGGACTGTACACGTGGCTGACGCGTCTAGTACGGACTGTACACGTGGCAGACGGGTCTGGTACGGACTGCACACGTGGCTGGTGGGTCTGGTACGGACTGTACACGTGGCTGACGGGTCTGGTACGGACTGTACACGTGGCTGACGCGTCTAGTACGGACTGTACACGTGGCTGACGGGTCTGATACGGACTGTGCACGGGGCTGGTGGGTCTGGTACGGACTGTACACGTGGCTGGCGGGTCTGGTACGGACTGTACACGTGGCTGACGGGTCTGGTACGGAGTGTACACGTGGCTGACGGGTCTGGTACGGACTGAACACGTGGCTGGTGGGTCTGGTACGGACTGAACACGTGGCTGGTGGGTCTGGTACGGACTGTACACGTGGCTGGTGGGTCTGGTACGGACTGTACACGTGGCTGACGGGTCTGGTACAAACTGTACACGTGGCTGACGGGTCTGGTACGGACTGTACACGTGGCTGACGGGTCTGGTACAGACTGTACACGTGGCTGACGGGTCTGGTTCGGACTGTACACGTGGCTGACGGGACTGGTACGGACTGTACACGTGGCTGACGGGTATGGTACGGGCTGTACACGTGGCTGACGGGTCTGGTACGGGCTGTACACGTGGCTGACGGGTCTGGTACGGACTGTACACGTGGCTGACGGGTCTGGTACGGAATGTACACGTGGCTGACGGGTCTGGTACGGACTGTACACGTGGCTGACGGGACTGGTACGGACTGTACACGTGGCTGACGGGTATGGTACGGGCTGTACACGTGGCTGACGGGTCTGGTACGGGCTGTACACGTGGCTGACGGGTCTGGTACGGACTGTACACGTGGCTGACGGGTCTGGTACGGAATGTACACGTGGCTGACGGGTCTGGTACGGACTGTACACGTGGCTGACAGTAGTAGGGATGACACGCCACAGACGATATTTTTTTTCTGGGAAATATCGTGTCTGTGAGCCATGGTTTTCAGGTTCCAAAGGGAAAATATCGTCTGTGCGGGCCATGGTTTTCAGGTTCCAAAGGTCAAATATCGTCTGTGCGGGCCATGGTTTTCAGGTTCCAAAGGGAAAATATCGTCTGTGCGGGCCATGGTTTTCAGATTCCAATATCGTCTGTGCTGGCCATGGTTTTCAGGTTCCAAAGGGAAAATATCGTCTGTGCGGGCCATGGTTTTCAGATTCCAATATCGTCGGTGTGAGCCAGGGTTTTGAGGTTCCAATATCTCGCGTGTAAGCCAGGGTTTTCAGGTAAATTTTGTGTCACAGATTTTAGAAGTATGGAATTCTTATGAGAAAATAATTTCCGAGACTTAGAAGTTTGTTAAGGCCTTATGGGAGAAATTCAAATAACGTGTGTAGCACTTTAGGGCTTCCAGGAGAACTCTACGGACATATTTTACATGTTTTCAACTTACAAAATCGTCTATGTAAGCCTTAGTTATTCATATAAATTTAGAAAAACACCTGTGTAAGTCATGGTTTTCAGGGTTTCGTACATCACACCCCCCTCCCTCCCCCCTTACCTCGCAATCTCTCGCGTCACCTTTATTTACTTTACGCCCGGCCAGCCAGTCGGCTCTTATCATATCTTATCTCCATAATATCTCTACCGTCCCTCCTCTCTCTCTCTCTCCTCCTCCTATTTCCTTACAACTATTTTCAGAGTTTCAAATAATCATAGAAGTTTATTTATATGTTTATGACCGAATTTGTAAAAGGACCATTTTCAGAGAATATTGTCTTAGATGTTTTGTTAAGGAAAACAGGCAACTTATCCATAACATTTAGTTTTATATCCATTTACGGCTATTTCACCTGTAAAGACCAAATTGAACAGAGTCCACTTTGTAAGCAAATTAGTCAGAGACAGTATTTAGCTCATATTTCATCAGAGTCCAGTTTATGCTCAAATTCGCCAGAGTCTACTTTGAGATCAAAATTAGTCAGAGACAGTTTTAGCTCATATTTCATCAGAGACCATTTTATACCTAAAAATGAACAGAGTCCACTTTGTCAGCAAAATTAGTCAGAGACAGTACTTAGCTCATATTTCATCAGAGTCCAATTATCAACAGAAATTCGCCAGAGTCTACTTTGAGAGCAAATTTCATCAGTGTCCTGTAATCTGTGAAAATTTGACAGAGTCCAGTTCTTGATCGAAATTCATCAGAGTCCAGTTTTCTAGCAAAATTCGCCAGAGTCTACTTTGTGCCAAAATATTCAGAGTCCAGTTCATGATCGAAATTAATCAGAGTCCAATTAAAGACCCAAATTTGGCAGAGACCACATTTTCGCTACTAGCAGTCCAATCCCCCTGAAATTTTAAACAGTCATATTTCAGACGTAGTAAATAAGATCAAGTCAGTTACAGAGCTCCAGCTCTTGTCCCCCTGTATTTGCATATTTTCTCTATATTCACTGTGTTCTTCGTATTCTCATCCGTGTTCACTCCATGTTCTACAAATGTTCACAGTCCCATTCAGTTCATATTTTCACAAGTATCTCCATTTTTTCTGTAATCTTTCTCTTAGTCTCATTATGTTCTCTACAAAGTCTAGTCATATTTTCTATGTTTTCATGTTCATCACATGTTCTCTTTACAACTTTTATACTCAATATTCATGCTAACTTCCATATTTTGTGTTCTTTGTCAATATTCATGTTCCTCTACAAGTTCATGTTCCTCACAAGATCACTTCGTTTTTCACCTTCTCTTACATGTTTTCTACATTCTTTGTCATATTCTCCATGTTCTTCACAAGTCCATTGTTCATTCTTTGTATTCCCTATTCTCCTTATCATGTTTTCATGTTCTCTGTAAGTTCATATTCCCAGCATGTTCACTGTATTCATCAACTTTTTCTTACATGCTTTCTGTGTTCACCGTATGTTCACTGTGTTCATTCCCCTACTTAACCTCAATTTTTTATGTTCTTTATTTCTTTTAACCAATTTGTTTCTTCCATTCACTAACTAGTTCTTTGTCAAATAATATTATACTGCATTACAGTTTCCTCAACAATTTTAGTCACCCAGTTTTTATTTGCAAAACTATGTCAAAGTAATTCTCGTAGTCAACTTAATAGTTCTACCAGCCATGTTCTTAAACAAATCTACACTTTATTCAGTTCCAAATTTACAAAGACAAACCTTTCTTGTAACTTCTTAACTAAAAATCTTTCGCCAATCAACTAAAACATAGTCACTTTCGTCATTTCTCAACTAAACTTATTATCCAGTCAACTAAAAATTGTCAAAGGAATCTTTCCAGCACTGTTCACAACTAAACATATTCCCCATTCATCAGAAATAACCTTGTTCTTCATGTTTCATTGTCATTTCATAACTAAAATTATCTATCAATCAACAGAAAAAGCCATGTTCATCATGTTTTGTCTTTTTGATTAACTAAAATTATGTTTTGTCAAGTAAGAAAAAATAACCAAAGATATCTATCATCGTCGTTCTTAACTGACATTTATACTTTGTGGAGCACTAAAAATAGTCAAATGTAACTTTTTCAACACTTTCGTAACTAAAATTATATGTCGTCAAGTACGAAAAATAGTCAAAGGTGCTCTCCGTGACACCAAAGTTACTCTTCGAGAAATCAAAGACACTCTTCAATACATCAAGGACTTACTCAAAGACATCAAAGTTGCACTCAAAGACAACCTTTGAGACATCAAAGACATCCTTTAAGACTTCAATGGGACTCTTCGAGATATCAAAAGACACTCTCAAACACTCAAAAATTTACTTGCATCCTCAAAGTTATTCTCAGTCATCAAAAGTTATTCCAAGAGACGTCAAAGTTAATCTCAAACATCTCCGTTCATAAAAGTTATTCTCTAAGAGCTATCAAAAGTTATTCTCAGTCATCAAAAGTTATTCTCTAACTCACTTCCATTCATCAAAGACATTCTCTAAGCCCTCAAAGTTATTCCCAGAGTCATCAAAAAGTTATTCTTCAAAACATAAAATTTGCTCTGTAAGATATCTTCGTTCATCAAACTTATTCTCAGAGATATCTAAAGTTATTCTCAGAACAATCAAAAGTTATTATAAGACAACAAAGTCTTTCTCAGAGTCATCAAAGTTATTCTCAGAGTCACCTTTGTTATTCAAAGAAGCCTTCTTAGACATCCTCGTTCAACAAAAACTGTCCTTAGAGCCATCAAAGTTAAATACAGTCGTCAAAGTTATTCTCTAAGTATCTTTTCGTTCATCAGAGAAGCTTTCTAAGACATCTTTGTTCATCCAAGTTGTTCTCTAAGACATCAATCTTGTTCTCTAAGACATCAAAGATGTTCTCTAAATCATAAAAGTTAATCTCTAAGTTACCTTCGTTCGTCAGAGAAACTTTCCAAAACATCTTTGTTCATCAAACTTGCTTTCAAAGTCTTCAAAAGTTAATCTAAGACATCTTTTTTCATCAAAGTTATTTTCAGAGCCATCTAAAGTTATTATGTAAGACATAAGTTATTCTCAGAGTCATCAAATGTTATTCTCGAAGTCATCAAAGATATTTTCAGAGACATCTAAAGTTAATTTCTATGTTATAAAAGTTATTCTCAGAGACATCAAAGTTGTTCTCTAAACATCAATGTTGTTCTCCAAGACATCAAAGATGTTCTCAAAATATAAAAGTTATTCCCAGAGCTATCAAGGTTATTCTCAAAGTCATCAAAGTTATTCAAAGAGCTAACAAAAGTTATTCTCTAAGTAACCTTTCGTTCATCAGAGAAGCTTTCTAAGACATCTTCGTTCATCAATGTTGATCTCTAAGTCACCTTGGTTCACCGAAGAAACTCTCCTTCTTCCATCAAGTTATACTTTAAGACAACATTGTTGTTCTCTAAGACATCTTCAGGCATAAAATTTCTCTCCAAATGTAACTAGTTCAGCTTTTCATATCAAACTTACACTTCTGTTAAATATATTTTCTTAGACATTTTACCTTTTAAACTGTTCTCTGAACTACACTGTTCAAACCTACGTAACCTATCCTCTCCACCCAATGTTACTTAGTTAACGTAACGTTCCTAAACCTAACTTTACCTATCTTACCTAACTTAACCTGCATAACCTAACTTTACCTATGTTACCTTACCTTACCTATCTTACCTAACCTAACCTAACTTTACCTATGTTACCTTACCTTACCTACCTTTTCCTAACTTATCCTGCTTAACCTATCTTACCTAACTTTACCTATGTTACCTTACCTTACCTACCTTTCCTAACTTAACCTGCTTAACCTATCTTACCTAACTTTACCTATCTTACCTATCTTACCTAACTTTACCTATGTTACCTTACCTTACCTACCTTTTCCTAACTTATCCTGCTTAACCTATCTTACCTAACTTTACCTATGTTACCTTACCTTACCTACCTTTCCTAACTTAACCTGCTTAACCTATCTTACCTAACTTTACCTATCTTACCTATCTTACCTAACTTTACCTATGTTACCTTACCTTACCTACCTTTCCTAACTTAACCTGCTTAACCTATCTTACCTATCTTACATAACTTTACCTATCTTACCTAACTTAACTTTCATAACCTAACTTTACCTATCCTAACATAACTTACCTTACCTTCCCTATCTTACCTAACTTTACCTATCCTAACATAACTTACCTTACCTTCCCTAACTTAACCTAACTTTACCTATCCTAACATAACTTACCTTACCTTCCCTAACTTAACCTAACTTTACCTATCCTAACTTAACTTACCTTTCATAACCTAACTTTACCTATCCTAACATAACTTACCTTACCTTCCCTAACTTAACCTAACTTTACCTATCCTAACTTAACTTACCTAACTTATTCTGCTTAACATAACTTACCTTACCTTCCCTATCTTACCTAACTTTACCTATCCTATCCTAACCTAACTTGTCTTACCTAACTTAATCTTACTTTCCCAAACTGATGTATCCTAACTTATCTAGTCAAACCAGACATGCTCTAACTTACATTAGTATTCCTGCTTGTCTTTGTGTTTCGTCAATCAGTGTCTCATATTCATTTACTCATTTCATTAGTTAATTTCTCAAATGGTCACTTATGCATTTCAAGTGCTATTTGTTAGAGATTGGATATTTAAGCATTTCAAAGAATTTTTGTTATATATATGGGCATTTACTCATTTCAAGGGATAATTTCTCAAATGAACGTTTTTGCATTTCAAGTGCGATTTGTTAGAGATTGGATATTTAACCATTTCAAAGGATTTTTTGTTATATATGGGAACTTACTCGTTTCAAGGGCTAATTTCTCAAATGGTCATTTTTGCAGATCAAGGGTTAATTGTTAAAGTTCATCAAGTCGCCCATAAGTTGTATTTAGTAGGTTCTATCTTATGTTCTTATTCCCCAACCCCTTAACCTAACCTCTTGTAATCTTAGTGTATTTAGTAGGTTCTATCATATGTTCTTATTCCCCAACCCTTTAACCTAACCTTTCAGATGTAGTTTATTGTGTTTTGACGTATTTGTTGAATATATTATCCTTTTCCTAACCTTTCAGATGTAGCTTTGTTTCTCCTTTGTATATTTTTACCCAAACCCACCATCCCACTTAACTTTCTTTCCTTCTTTTACTTTGTTTTTCACATATAAGTTCGTTCTTTATCTTAGTAATAATAGAATTACAATAGTAAAGAATCAGATCTACTAAGACTTGAAATTGAGAAAACAAGAGCTCAAGGGAGTGAGAGCATGAAAGAAGAGCAAGGAGTAAGAGAGAGGGGGCGGAAGAGAATGGGACCAAAGAAGAGAGAATGAGAGAGAGAGTGTGGGCATGGGGGAACTAAGACTTGAATTGAGAAAAAGAAAAACTAAGTGAAAGAGAGTGAGGGTGTGAGAATGGGAGCAATAAGACTTGAATTTGAGAAACAAGAGAGCATTTGAGCAAATGAGGGAGAGAGAGGGGGAGGAAGAGAGAGAATAAGGGAGAGAGATAGAAAAGGAGGGTTAGAAGGAGTAGGAGAATCAAAGTAAAAGAAGGAAAGAAGGTTTGGGTAAAAATATACAAAGGAGAAACAAAGCTACATCTGAAAGGTTAGGAAAAGGATAATATATTCAACAAATACGTCAAAACACAATAAACTTCATCTGAAAGGTTAGGTTAAAGGGTTGGGGAATAAGAACATATGATAGAACCTACTAAATACACTAAGATTACAAGAGGTTAGGAGGGGGCGATAGTTAGGGTTCATAAAAGTTGTTCTAGTGCAATGAAAATTTATTGACGTGTTACACGTGAAGAGGGCTGCAAGTGGTCCAAGTTTCAGCATCGCAGCCTAAATAGAGAGGGAGAAAAAAAAAAAACTTTTTTTAACCATTTTTTTACATGTTTTAAAGTTGATATAACAAATACAAATATCAACTGATATTATTTCTATGATACTCAGCTATCACAATACTATATAATAAAGGTTGTCTAGTGGCATTATTATCCCAAACCTATTTAGTGCAATAATACAAATTTTCAAAGTTCACCCAAAAAATTATGCAACAAAATGATGTTTATAAATATATATAAAATCAATAAATGATCTTAGGGGAAATATATAACTTGAGTTTTTAGAGGCACAGACTCTACATATAATGTGCAAGTTCCATGTAAATTGAATAATAAATAAAAAAGTTATTCAACCATATAGTTGCAAATTAGTTACCTGTAAAAAATGAAGGTCAAAGTTCAGCCACCTTTGGCTGAGGTTGATGAACTACCAATTTCAATCAAAATTACCACCCTTGTAGATTGGCATTCCTTCAGTAAGGTGTGTAAGTTCCATGAAGATTGCCTGATAAAAAAAAAAAAAAAAAAAATATTAAAAAAAAAAAATTAAAAAAAAAAAATAAAAAAAATTAAAAAAAAGACAGCAGCTTTATATTTACAATTATTTATGATATAGTATCAAGATATAAAACATAATACATACTAACCTAATATAATTGGTCTGAAATATGCAACATCTTGCAACATCAAGAGGGAGAACGTCTTGAGTTGCAGGTCTAAGATCTTGAGTGGCAGGTGCCGCAGGTGGTGTGGCAGGTGCCGCAGGTGGTGTGGCATGTGCAGCAGGAGGTGTGGCAGGTGCCACAGAGGTGTGGCAGGTGCCACAGGAGGTGTGGGTGCCTGGGTGTGAGGCGAGGTAGTGTGTTGTGGGGGCGGGAGGCTGCCCTCTCTCTTCACTCAAGGGAACTCTTGTTTTGCCTCAGTGTGGCTTTACGCTCCTTCTTTACTTGGCTAACGCGTAGAGCTCTTGCCTTTAGAGCTTTCTTCTTGTCCTATACTATATCCATTGTGCAGTATATGCAAGAAAATACGATCTGTGCGAGCGCGTCAGGCATGCGACCGCCGGCACAGACACTGAGAGGGTGACTAAGCCAGTAAATCGGATTATAGCCCCTCCCTCTCACAGAAGACAGTTGCCAGCGAGTGTGTTTATAATTTGTATATGCATAACAAGATATTCTCCACTCTATTGCGAAATACTAGACGCTTACAACGTATGACGCATCACCCTACGGCGCACCCGAGCCGCGAGGACCAGATTTCGGGCAATTGCGGCTGGAAAATTTGCTCTAATTACGTTATTTATTATCATAACATTAAACGGTTTGCACCACGGTGTTGCCAGAACGTTGTAGTATTTTTATAAATTTTCCGTGTTTGGCCGAATTTTTTCGGCCAAACAATGATAACGCCCTCTTAAGGGGTTGGGGAATAAGAACATAAGATAGAACCTACTAAATACAACTTATGGGCGACTTGATGAACTTTAACAATTAACCCTTGATCTGCAAAAATGACCATTTGAGAAATTAGCCCTTGAAACGAGTAAGTTCCCATATATAACAAAAAATCCTTTGAAATGGTTAAATATCCAATCTCTAACAAATCGCACTTGAAATGCAAAAACGTTCATTTGAGAAATTATCCCTTGAAATGAGTAAATGCCCATATATATAACAAAAATTCTTTGAAATGCTTAAATATCCAATCTCTAACAAATAGCACTTGAAATGCATAAGTGACCATTTGAGAAATTAACTAATGAAATGAGTAAATGAATATGAGACACTGATTGACGAAACACAAAGACAAGCAGGAATACTAATGTAAGTTAGAGCATGTCTGGTTTGACTAGATAAGTTAGGATACATCAGTTTGGGAAAGTAAGATTAAGTTAGGTAAGACAAGTTAGGTTAGGATAGGATAGGTAAAGTTAGGTAAGATAGGGAAGGTAAGGTAAGTTATGTTAAGCAGAATAAGTTAGGTAAGTTAAGTTAGGATAGGTAAAGTTAGGTTAAGTTAGGGAAGGTAAGGTAAGTTATGTTAGGATAGGTAAAGTTAGGTTATGAAAGGTAAGTTAAGTTAGGATAGGTAAAGTTAGGTTAAGTTAGGGAAGGTAAGGTAAGTTATGTTAGGATAGGTAAAGTTAGGTTAAGTTAGGGAAGGTAAGGTAAGTTATGTTAGGATAGGTAAAGTTAGGTAAGATAGGGAAGGTAAGGTAAGTTATGTTAGGATAGGTAAAGTTAGGTTATGAAAGTTAAGTTAGGTAAGATAGGTAAAGTTATGTAAGATAGGTAAGATAGGTTAAGCAGGTTAAGTTAGGAAAGGTAGGTAAGGTAAGGTAACATAGGTAAAGTTAGGTAAGATAGGTAAGATAGGTAAAGTTAGGTAAGATAGGTTAAGCAGGTTAAGTTAGGAAAGGTAGGTAAGGTAAGGTAACATAGGTAAAGTTAGGTAAGATAGGTTAAGCAGGATAAGTTAGGAAAAGGTAGGTAAGGTAAGGTAACATAGGTAAAGTTAGGTAAGATAGGTAAGATAGGTAAAGTTAGGTAAGATAGGTTAAGCAGGTTAAGTTAGGAAAGGTAGGTAAGGTAAGGTAACATAGGTAAAGTTAGGTAAGATAGGTTAAGCAGGATAAGTTAGGAAAAGGTAGGTAAGGTAAGGTAACATAGGTAAAGTTAGGTTAGGTTAGGTAAGATAGGTAAGGTAAGGTAACATAGGTAAAGTTAGGTTATGCAGGTTAAGTTAGGTAAGATAGGTAAAGTTAGGTTTAGGAACGTTACGTTAACTAAGTAACATTGGGTGGAGAGGATAGGTTACGTAGGTTTGAACAGTGTAGTTCAGAGAACAGTTTAAAAGGTAAAATGTCTAAGAAAATATATTTAACAGAAGTGTAAGTTTGATATGAAAAGCTGAACTAGTTACATTTGGAGAGAAATTTTATGCCTGAAGATGTCTTAGAGAACAACAATGTTGTCTTAAAGTATAACTTGATGGAAGAAGGAGAGTTTCTTCGGTGAACCAAGGTGACTTAGAGATCAACATTGATGAACGAAGATGTCTTAGAAAGCTTCTCTGATGAACGAAAGGTTACTTAGAGAATAACTTTTGTTAGCTCTTTGAATAACTTTGATGACTTTGAGAATAACCTTGATAGCTCTGGGAATAACTTTTATATTTTGAGAACATCTTTGATGTCTTGGAGAACAACATTGATGTTTAGAGAACAACTTTGATGTCTCTGAGAATAACTTTTATAACATAGAAATTAACTTTAGATGTCTCTGAAAATATCTTTGATGACTTCGAGAATAACATTTGATGACTCTGAGAATAACTTATGTCTTACATAATAACTTTAGATGGCTCTGAAAATAACTTTGATGAAAAAAGATGTCTTAGATTAACTTTTGAAGACTTTGAAAGCAAGTTTGATGAACAAAGATGTTTTGGAAAGTTTCTCTGACGAACGAAGGTAACTTAGAGATTAACTTTTATGATTTAGAGAACATCTTTGATGTCTTAGAGAACAAGATTGATGTCTTAGAGAACAACTTGGATGAACAAAGATGTCTTAGAAAGCTTCTCTGATGAACGAAAAGATACTTAGAGAATAACTTTGACGACTGTATTTAACTTTGATGGCTCTAAGGACAGTTTTTGTTGAACGAGGATGTCTAAGAAGGCTTCTTTGAATAACAAAGGTGACTCTGAGAATAACTTTGATGACTCTGAGAAAGACTTTGTTGTCTTATAATAACTTTTGATTGTTCTGAGAATAACTTTAGATATCTCTGAGAATAAGTTTGATGAACGAAGATATCTTACAGAGCAAATTTTATGTTTTGAAGAATAACTTTTTGATGACTCTGGGAATAACTTTGAGGGCTTAGAGAATGTCTTTGATGAATGGAAGTGAGTTAGAGAATAACTTTTGATGACTGAGAATAACTTTTGATAGCTCTTAGAGAATAACTTTTATGAACGGAGATGTTTGAGATTAACTTTGACGTCTCTTGGAATAACTTTTGATGACTGAGAATAACTTTGAGGATGCAAGTAAATTTTTGAGTGTTTGAGAGTGTCTTTTGATATCTCGAAGAGTCCCATTGAAGTCTTAAAGGATGTCTTTGATGTCTCAAAGGTTGTCTTTGAGTGCAACTTTGATGTCTTTGAGTAAGTCCTTGATGTATTGAAGAGTGTCTTTGATTTCTCGAAGAGTAACTTTGGTGTCACGGAGAGCACCTTTGACTATTTTTCGTACTTGACGACATATAATTTTAGTTACGAAAGTGTTGAAAAAGTTACATTTGACTATTTTTAGTGCTCCACAAAGTATAAATGTCAGTTAAGAACGACGATGATAGATATCTTTGGTTATTTTTTCTTACTTGACAAAACATAATTTTAGTTAATCAAAAAGACAAAACATGATGAACATGGCTTTTTCTGTTGATTGATAGATAATTTTAGTTATGAAATGACAATGAAACATGAAGAACAAGGTTATTTCTGATGAATGGGGAATATGTTTAGTTGTGAACAGTGCTGGAAAGATTCCTTTGACAATTTTTAGTTGACTGGATAATAAGTTTAGTTGAGAAATGACGAAAGTGACTATGTTTTAGTTGATTGGCGAAAGATTTTTAGTTAAGAAGTTACAAGAAAGGTTTGTCTTTGTAAATTTGGAACTGAATAAAGTGTAGATTTGTTTAAGAACATGGCTGGTAGAACTATTAAGTTGACTACGAGAATTACTTTGACATAGTTTTGCAAATAAAAACTGGGTGACTAAAATTGTTGAGGAAACTGTAATGCAGTATAATATTATTTGACAAAGAACTAGTTAGTGAATGGAAGAAACAAATTGGTTAAAAGAAATAAAGAACATAAAAAATTGAGGTTAAGTAGGGGAATGAACACAGTGAACATACGGTGAACACAGAAAGCATGTAAGAAAAAGTTGATGAATACAGTGAACATGCTGGGAATATGAACTTACAGAGAACATGAAAACATGATAAGGAGAATAGGGAATACAAAGAATGAACAATGGACTTGTGAAGAACATGGAGAATATGACAAAGAATGTAGAAAACATGTAAGAGAAGGTGAAAAACGAAGTGATCTTGTGAGGAACATGAACTTGTAGAGGAACATGAATATTGACAAAGAACACAAAATATGGAAGTTAGCATGAATATTGAGTATAAAAGTTGTAAAGAGAACATGTGATGAACATGAAAACATAGAAAATATGACTAGACTTTGTAGAGAACATAATGAGACTAAGAGAAAGATTACAGAAAAAATGGAGATACTTGTGAAAATATGAACTGAATGGGACTGTGAACATTTGTAGAACATGGAGTGAACACGGATGAGAATACGAAGAACACAGTGAATATAGAGAAAATATGCAAATACAGGGGGACAAGAGCTGGAGCTCTGTAACTGACTTGATCTTATTTACTACGTCTGAAATATGACTGTTTAAAATTTCAGGGGGATTGGACTGCTAGTAGCGAAAATGTGGTCTCTGCCAAATTTGGGTCTTTAATTGGACTCTGATTAATTTCGATCATGAACTGGACTCTGAATATTTTGGCACAAAGTAGACTCTGGCGAATTTTGCTAGAAAACTGGACTCTGATGAATTTCGATCAAGAACTGGACTCTGTCAAATTTTCACAGATTACAGGACACTGATGAAATTTGCTCTCAAAGTAGACTCTGGCGAATTTCTGTTGATAATTGGACTCTGATGAAATATGAGCTAAGTACTGTCTCTGACTAATTTTGCTGACAAAGTGGACTCTGTTCATTTTTAGGTATAAAATGGTCTCTGATGAAATATGAGCTAAAACTGTCTCTGACTAATTTTGATCTCAAAGTAGACTCTGGCGAATTTGAGCATAAACTGGACTCTGATGAAATATGAGCTAAATACTGTCTCTGACTAATTTGCTTACAAAGTGGACTCTGTTCAATTTGGTCTTTACAGGTGAAATAGCCGTAAATGGATATAAAACTAAATGTTATGGATAAGTTGCCTGTTTTCCTTAACAAAACATCTAAGACAATATTCTCTGAAAATGGTCCTTTTACAAATTCGGTCATAAACATATAAATAAACTTCTATGATTATTTGAAACTCTGAAAATAGTTGTAAGGAAATAGGAGGAGGAGAGAGAGAGAGAGGAGGGACGGTAGAGATATTATGGAGATAAGATATGATAAGAGCCGACTGGCTGGCCGGGCGTAAAGTAAATAAAGGTGACGCGAGAGATTGCGAGGTAAGGGGGGAGGGAGGGGGGTGTGATGTACGAAACCCTGAAAACCATGACTTACACAGGTGTTTTTCTAAATTTATATGAATAACTAAGGCTTACATAGACGATTTTGTAAGTTGAAAACATGTAAAATATGTCCGTAGAGTTCTCCTGGAAGCCCTAAAGTGCTACACACGTTATTTGAATTTCTCCCATAAGGCCTTAACAAACTTCTAAGTCTCGGAAATTATTTTCTCATAAGAATTCCATACTTCTAAAATCTGTGACACAAAATTTACCTGAAAACCCTGGCTTACACGCGAGATATTGGAACCTCAAAACCCTGGCTCACACCGACGATATTGGAATCTGAAAACCATGGCCCGCACAGACGATATTTTCCCTTTGGAACCTGAAAACCATGGCCAGCACAGACGATATTGGAATCTGAAAACCATGGCCCGCACAGACGATATTTTCCCTTTGGAACCTGAAAACCATGGCCCGCACAGACGATATTTGACCTTTGGAACCTGAAAACCATGGCCCGCACAGACGATATTTTCCCTTTGGAACCTGAAAACCATGGCTCACAGACACGATATTTCCCAGAAAAAAAATATCGTCTGTGGCGTGTCATCCCTACTACTGCTGACGGGTCTAATACGGACTGAACACGTGGCTGGTGGGTCTGGTACTGAGTGTACACGTGGCTGACGGGTCTGGTACAGACTGAACACGTGGCTGACGGGTCTGGTACGGATTGTACACGTGGCTGACGGGTCTGGTACGGCCTGTACACGTGGCTGACGGGTCTGGTACGGACTGTACACGTGGCTGGTGGGTCTGGTACAGACTGTACACGTGACTGGTGGGTCTGGTACGGACTGTACACGTGGCTGACGCGTCTAGTACGGACTGATCACGTGGCTGGTGGGTCTGGTACGGACTGTACTCGTGGCTGACGGGTCTGGTACGGACTGTACACTTGGCTGGTGGGTCTGGTACGGACTGTACACGTGGCTGACGGGTCTGGTACGGACTGTACACGTGGCTGACGCATCTAGTACGGACTGTACACGTGGCTGACGGGTCTGGTATGGACTGCACACGTGGCTGGTGGGTCTGGTACGGACTGTACACGTGGCTGACGGGTCTGGTACGGACTGTACACGTGGCTGACGCGTCTAGTACGGACTGTGCACGTGGCTGACGGGTCTGGTACGGACTGCACACGTGGCTGGTGGGTCTGGTACGGACTGTACACGTGGCTGACGGGTCTGGTACGGACTGTACACGTGGCTGACGCTTCTAGTACGGACTGTACACGTGGCTGACGGGTCTGATACGGACTGTGCACGGGGCTGGTGGGTCTGGTACGGACTGTACACGTGGCTGACGGGTCTGGTACGGACTGTACACGTGGCTGACGGGTCTGGTACGGAGTGTACACGTGGCTGACGGGTCTGGTACGGACTGAACACGTGGCTGATGGGTCTGGTAAGGACTGAACACGTGGCTGGTGGGTCTGGTACGGACTGTACACGTGGCTGGTGGGTCTGGTACGTACTGTACACGTGGCTGACGGGTCTGGTACAGACTGTACACGTGGCTGACGGGTCTGGTACGGACTGTACACGTGGCTGACGGGTCTGGTACAGACTGTACACGTGGCTGACGGGTCTGGTTCGGACTGTACACGTGGCTGACGGGTCTGGTACGGACTGTACACGTGGCTGACGGGTCTGGTACGGGCTGTATACGTGGCTGACGGGTCTGGTACGGGCTGTACACGTGGCTGACGGGTCTGGTACGGACTGTACACGTGGCTGACGGGTCTTGTACTTACTGTACACGTGGCTGACGGGTCTGGTACGGACTGTACACGTGGCTGACGGGTCTGGTACGGACTGTACACGTGGCTGACGGGTCTGGTACAGACTGTACACATGGCTGGTGGGTCTGGTACAGACTGTACACGTGGCTGACGGGTCTGGTACAGACTGTACACGTGGCTGAAGGGTCTGGTACGGACTGTACACGTGGCTGGTGGGTCTGGTACAGACTGTACACGTGGCTGACGGGTCTGGTACGGACTGTACACGTGGCTGACGGGTCTGGTACGGACTGTACACGTGGCTGGTGGGTCTGGTACGGACTGTACACGTGGCTGGTGGGTGTAGTACGGACTGAACACTTGGCTGACGGGTCTGGTACGGACTGTACACGTGGCTGGTGGGTCTGGTACGGACTGTACACGTGGCTGAGGGGTCTTTTTTTTGACGGGTCTGGTACGGCCTGTACACGTGGCTAGTGGGTCTGGTACGGACTGAACACGTGGCTGACGGGTCTGGTACGGCCTGTACACGTGGCTGGTGGGTCTGGTACGGACTGAACACGTGGCTGACGGGTCTGGTACGGCCTGTACACGTGGTTGGAGGGTCTGGTACTTACTGTACACGTGGCTGACGGGACTGGTACGGACTGTACACGTGGCTGGTGGGTCTGGTACAGACTGTACACGTGGCTGGTGGGTCTGGTACGGACTGTACACGTGGCTGGTGGGTCTGGTACGGACTGTACACGTGGCTGGTGGGTCTGGTACGGCCTGTACACGTGGCTGACGGGTCTGGTACGGACTGTACACGTGGCTGACGGGTCTGGTACAGACTGTACACGTGGCTGGTGGGTCTGGTACAGAATGTACACGTGGCTGACGGGTCTGGTACAGACTGTACACGTGGCTGACGGGTCTGGTACGGACTGTACACGTGGCTGGTGGGTCTGGTACAGACTGTACACGTGGCTGACGGGTCTGGTACAGACTGTACACGTGGCTGACGGGTCTGGTTCGGACTGTACACGTGGCTGACGGGTCTGGTACGGACTGAACACGTGGCTGGTGGGTCTGGTACGGACTGTACACTTGGCTGGTGGGTGTAGTACTGACTGAACACTTGGCTGACGGGTCTGGTACGGACTGTACACGTGGCTGGTGGGTCTGGTACGGACTGTACACGTGGCTGACGGGTCTGGTACGGACTGTACACGTGGCTGACGGGTCTGGTACAGACTGTACACGTGGCTGGTGGGTCTGGTACAGAATGTACACTTGGCTGACGGGTCTGGTACAGACTGTACACGTGGCTGACGGGTCTGGTACGGACTGTACACGTGGCTGGTGGGTCTGGTACAGACTGTACACGTGGCTGACGGGTCTGGTACAGACTGTACACGTGGCTGACGGGTCTGGTTCGGACTGTACACGTGGCTGACGGGTCTGGTACGGACTGAACACGTGGCTGGTGGGTCTGGTACGGACTGTACACTTGGCTGGTGGGTGTAGTACTGACTGAACACGTGGCTGACGGGTCTGGTACGGACTGTACACGTGGCTGGTGGGTCTGGTACGGACTGTACACGTGGCTGACGGGTCTGGTACGGACTGTACACGTGGCTGACGGGTCTGGTACAGACGGTACACGTGGCTGGTGGGTCTGGTACAGAATGTACACGTGGCTGACGGGTCTGGTACAGACTGTACACGTGGCTGACGGGTCTGGTACGGACTGTACACGTGGCTGGTGGGTCTGGTACAGACTGTACACGTGGCTGACGGGTCTGGTACAGACTGTACACGTGGCTGACGGGTCTGTTTCGGACTGTACACGTGGCTGACGGGTCGGGTACGGACTGAACACGTGGCTGGTGGGTCTGGTACGGACTGTACACGTGGCTGACGGGTCTGGTACGGACTGAACATGTGGCTGGTGGGTCTGGTACGGACTGTACACGTGGCTGACGGGTCTGGTACGAACTGAACACGTTGCTGGTGGGTCTGGTACGGAATGTACACGTGGCTGACGGGTCTGGTACAGACTGTACACGTGCTGGTGGGTCTGGTACGGACTGTACAAGTGGCTGACGGCTCTGGTACAGACTGAACAAGTGGCTGACGGGTCTGGTACGGACTGAACACGTGGCAGGTGGGTCTGGTACAGACTGCACACGTGGCTGACGGGTCTGGTACAGACTGTACACGTGGCTGACGGGTCTGGTACAGACTGTACACGTGGCTGACGGGTCTGGTACGGACTGTACACGTGGCTGACGGGTCTGGTACGGACTGTACACGTGGCTGGTGGGTCTGGTACGGACTGTACACGTGGCTGGTGGGTGTAGTACGGACTGAACACTTGGCTGACGGGTCTGGTACGGACTGTACACGTGGCTGGTGGGTCTGGTACGGACTGTACACGTGGCTGAGGGGTCTTTTTTTTGACGGGTCTGGTACGGCCTGTACACGTGGCTAGTGGGTCTGGTACGGACTGAACACGTGGCTGACGGGTCTGGTACGGCCTGTACACGTGGCTGGTGGGTCTGGTACGGACTGAACACGTGGCTGACGGGTCTGGTACGGCCTGTACACGTGGTTGGAGGGTCTGCTACTTACTGTACACGTGGCTGACGGGACTGGTACGGACTGTACACGTGGCTGGTGGGTCTGGTACAGACTGTACACGTGGCTGGTGGGTCTGGTACGGACTGTACACGTGGCTGGTGGGTCTGGTACGGCCTGTACACGTAGCTGACGGGTCTGGTACGGACTGTACACGTGGCTGACGGGTCTGGTACAGACTGTACACGTGGCTGGTGGGTCTGGTACAGAATGTACACGTGGCTGACGGGTCTGGTACAGACTGTACACGTGGCTGACGGGTCTGGTACGGACTGTACACGTGGCTGGTGGGTCTGGTACAGACTGTACACGTGGCTGACGGGTCTGGTACAGACTGTACACGTGGCTGACGGGTCTGGTTCGGACTGTACACGTGGCTGACGGGTCTGGTACGGACTGAACACGTGGCTGGTGGGTCTGGTACGGACTGTACACTTGGCTGGTGGGTGTAGTACTGACTGAACACGTGGCTGACGGGTCTGGTACGGACTGTACACGTGGCTGGTGGGTCTGGTACGGACTGTACACGTGGCTGACGGGTCTGGTACGGACTGTACACGTGGCTGACGGGTCTGGTACAGACTGTACACGTGGCTGGTGGGTCTGGTACAGAATGTACAAGTGGCTGACGGGTCTGGTACAGACTGTACACGTGGCTGACGGGTCTGGTACGGACTGTACACGTGGCTGGTGGGTCTGGTACAGACTGTACACGTGGCTGACGGGTCTGGTACAGACTGTACACGTGGCTGACGGGTCTGGTTCGGACTGTACACGTGGCTGACGGGTCTGGTACGGACTGAACACGTGGCTGGTGGGTCTGGTACGGACTGTACACTTGGCTGGTGGGTGTAGTACTGACTGAACACGTGGCTGACGGGTCTGGTACGGACTGTACACGTGGCTGACGGGTCTGGTACAGACGGTACACGTGGCTGGTGGGTCTGGTACAGAATGTACACGTGGCTGACGGGTCTGGTACAGACTGTACACGTGGCTGACGGGTCTGGTACGGACTGTACACGTGGCTGGTGGGTCTGGTACAGACTGTACACGTGGCTGACGGGTCTGGTACAGACTTTACACGTGGCTGACGGGTCTGGTTCGGACTGTACACGTGGCTGACGGGTCTGGTACGGACTGAACACGTGGCTGGTGGGTCTGGTACGGACTGTACACTTGGCTGGTGGGAGTAGTACTGACTGAACACGTGGCTGACGGGTCTGGTACGGACTGAACATGTGGCTGGTGGGTCTGGTACGGACTGCACACGTGGCTGACGGGTCTGGTACGAACTGAACACGTTGCTGGTGGGTCTGGTACGGAATGTACACGTGGCTGACGGGTCTGGTACAGACTGTACACGTGCTGGTGGGTCTGGTACGGACTGTACAAGTGGCTGACGGCTCTGGTACAGACTGAACAAGTGGCTGACGGGTCTGGTACGGACTGAACACGTGGCAGGTTGGTCTGGTACAGACTGCACACGTGGCTGACGGGTCTGGTACAGACTGTACACGTGGCTGACGGGTCTGGTACAGACTGTACACGTGGCTGACGGGTCTGGTACGGACTGTACACGTGGCTGGTGAGTCTGGTACAGACTGTACACGTGGCTGACGAGTCTGGTTCGGACTGTACACGTGGCTGACGGGTTTGGTACGGACTGTACACGTGGCTGGTGGGTCTGGTACGGACTGTACACGTGGCTGGTGGGTGTAGTACGGACTGAATACGCGGCTGACGGGTCTGGTACGGACTGAACACGTGGCTGGTGGGACTGGTACGGACTGTACACGTGGCTGACGGGTCTGGTACGGCCTGTACACGTGGCTGGTGGGTCTGGTACGGACTGAACACGTGGCTGACAGGTCTGGTACGGCCTGTACACGTGGCTGGTGGGTCTGGTACGGACTGAACACGTGGTAACGGGTCTAGTACGGCCTGTACACGTGGCATGTGGGTCTGTTACGGACTGAACACGTGGCTGGTGGGTCTGGTACGGACTGTACACGTGGCTGACGGGTCTGGTACGGACTGTACACGTGGCTGGTGGGTCTGGTACGGACTGAACACGTGACTGGTGGGTCTGGTACGGCCTGTACACGTGGCTGACGGGTCTAGTACGGACTGTACACGTGGCTGACGGGTCTGGTACGGCCTGTACACGTGGCTGACGGGTCTGGTACGGAGTGTACACGTGGCTGACGGGTCTGGTACGGACTGAACACGTGGCTGGTGGGTCTGGTACGGACTGTAAACGTGGCTGGTGGGTCTGGTACGGACTGTACACGTGGCTGACGGGACTGGTACGGACTGTACACGTGGCTGGTGGGTCTGGTACGGACTGTACACGTGGCTGGTGGGTCTGGTACGGACTGTACACGTGGCTGGTGGGTCTGGTACAGACTGTACACGTGGCTGGTGGGTCTGGTACGGACTGTACACGTGGCTGACGGGACTGGTTCGGACTGTACCCGTGGCTGGTGGGTCTGGTACGGACTGTACACGTGACTGGTGGGTCTGGTACAGACTGTACACGTGGCTGGTGGGTCTGGTACGAACTGTACACGTTGCTGACGGGACTGGTACGGACTGTACACGTGGCTGGTGGGTCTGGTACGGACTGTACACGTGGCTGGTGGGTGTAGTACGGACTGAACACGTGGCTGACGGGTCCGGTACGGACTGTATACGTGGCTGGTGGGTCTGGTACGGACTGTACACGTGGCTGACGGGTCTGGTACGGTCTGAACACGTGGCTGGTGGGTCTGGTACGGACTGTACACGTGGCTGACGGGTCTTTTTTTTGACGGGTCTGGTACGGCCTGTAAACGTGGCTGGTGGGTCTGGTACGGACTGAACACATGGCTGACGGGTCTGGTACGGCCTGTACACGTGGCTGGTGGGTCTGGTACGGACTGAACACGTGGCTGACGGGTCTGGTACTTACTGTACACGTGGCTGGTGGGTCTGGTACGGACTGAACACGTGGCTGACGGGTCTGGTACTTACTGTACACGTGGCTGACGGGTCTGGTACGGACTGTACACGTGGCTGACGGGTCTGGTACGGACTGTACACGTAACTGACGGGTCTGGTACAGACTGTACACGTGGCTGGTGGGTCTGGTACAGACTGTACACGTGGCTGACGGGTCTGGTACAGACTGTACACATGGCTGACGGGTCTGGTACGGATTGTACACGTGGCTGGTGGGTCTGGTACAGAGTGTACACGTGGCTAACGGGTCTGGTTCGGACTGTACACGTGGCTGACAGGTCTGGTACGGACTGAACACGTGGCTGGTGGGTCTGGTACGGACTGTACACGTGGCTGACGGGTCTGGTACGGACTGTACACGTGGCTGGTGGGTCTGGTACGGACTGTACACGTGGCTGGTGGGTGTAGTACGGACTGAACACGTGGCTGACGGGCCTGGTACGGACTGTACACGTGGCTGGTGGGTCTGGAACGGACTGTACACGTGGCTGACGGGTCTGGTACGGACTGAACACGTGGCTGGTGGGTCTGGTACGGACTGTACACGTGGCTGACGGGTCTGGTACGGACTGAACACGTGGCTGGTGGGTCTGGTACGGACTGTACACGTAGCTGACGGGTCTGGTACAGACTGTACACGTGCTGGTGGGTCTGGTACGGACTGTACACGTGGCTGACGGGTCTGGTACGGACTGAACACGTGGCTGACGGGTCTGGTACGGACTGAACACGTGGCTGACGGGTCTGGTACGGACTGAACACGTGGCAGGTGGGTCTGGTACAGACTGTACACGTGGCTGACGGGTCTGGTACAGACTGTACACGTGGCTGACGGGTCTGGTACAGACTGTACACGTGGCTGACGGGTCTGGTACGGACTGTACACGTGGCTGGTGGGTCTGGTACAGACTGTACACGTGGCTGACGGGTCTGGTTCGGACTGTACACGTGGCTGACGGGTCTGGTACGGACTGTACACGTGGCTGGTGGGTCTGGTACGGACTGTACACGTGGCTGGTAGGTGTAGTACGGACTGAACACGTGGCTGACGGGTCTGGTACGGACTGTACACGTGGCTGGTGGGTCTGGTACGGACTGTACACGTGGCTGACGGGTCTGGTACGGACTGAACACGTGGCTGGTGGGTCTGGTACGGACTGTACACGTGGCTGACGGGTCTGGTACGGCCTGTACACGTGGCTGGTGGGTCTGGTACAGACTGTACACGTGGCTGGTGGGTCTGGTACAGACTGTACACGTGGCTGACGGGTCTGGTACAGACTGTACACGTGGCTGACGGGTCTGGTACGGACTGTACACGTGGCTGGTGGGTCTGGTACAGACTGTACACGTGGCTGACGGGTCTGGCACAGACTGTACACGTGGCTGACGGGTCTGGTTCGGACTGTACACGTGGCTGACGGGTCTGGTACGGACTGAACACGTGGCTGGTGGGTCTGGTACGGACTGTACACTTGGCTGGTGGGTGTAGTACTGACTGAACACGTGGCTGACGGGTCTGGTACGGACTGTACACGTGGCTGGTGGGTCGGGTACGAACTGTACACGTGGCTGACGGGTCTGGTACGGACTGAACACGTGGCTGGTGGGTCTGGTACGGACTGTACACGTGGCTGACGGGTCTGGTACGAACTGAACACGTGGCTGGTGGGTCTGGTACGGACTGTACACGTGGCTGACGGGTCTGGTACAGACTGTACACGTGCTGGTGGGTCTGGTACGGACTGTACAAGTGGCTGACGGCTCTGGTACGGACTGAACAAGTGGCTGACGGGTCTGGTACGGACTGAACACGTGGCAGGTGGGTTTGGTACAGACTGTTCACGTGGCTGACGGGTCTGGTACAGACTGTACACGTGGCTGACGGGTCTGGTACAGACTGTACACGTGGCTGGTGGGTCTGGTACAGAATGTACACGTGGCTGACGGGTCTGGTACAGACTGTACACGTGGCTGACGGGTCTGGTACGGACTGTACACGTGGCTGGTGGGTCTGGTACAGACTGTACACGTGGCTGACGGGTCTGGTACAGACTGTACACGTGGCTGACGGGTCTGGTTCGGACTGTACACGTGGCTGACGGGTCTGGTACGGACTGAACACGTGGCTGGTGGGTCTGGTACGGACTGTACACTTGGCTGGTGGGTGTAGTACTGACTGAACACGTGGCTGACGGGTCTGGTACGGACTGAACACGTGGCTGGTGGGTCTGGTACGGACTGTACACGTGGCTGACGGGTCTGGTACGAACTGAACACGTGGCTGGTGGGTCTGGTACGGAATGTACACGTGGCTGACGGGTCTGGTACAGACTGTACACGTGCTGGTGGGTCTGGTACGGACTGTACAAGTGGCTGACGGCTCTGGTACAGACTGAACAAGTGGCTGACGGGTCTGGTACGGACTGAACACGTGGCAGGTGGGTCTGGTACAGACTGCACACGTGGCTGACGGGTCTGGTACAGACTGTACACGTGGCTGACGGGTCTGGTACAGACTGTACACGTGGCTGACGGGTCTGGTACGGACTGTACACGTGGCTGGTGAGTCTGGTACAGACTGTACACGTGGCTGACGAGTCTGGTTCGGACTGTACACGTGGCTGACGGGTTTGGTACGGACTGTACACGTGGCTGGTGGGTCTGGTACGGACTGTACACGTGGCTGGTGGGTGTAGTACGGACTGAATACGCGGCTGACGGGTCTGGTACGGACTGAACACGTGGCTGGTGGGTCTGTTACGGACTGTACACGTGGCTGACGGGTCTGGTACGGCCTGTACACGTGGCTGGTGGGTCTGGTACGGACTGAACACGTGGCTGACAGGTCTGGTACGGCCTGTACACGTGGCTGGTGGGTCTGGTACGGACTGAACACGTGGTAACGGGTCTAGTACGGCCTTTACACGTGGCATGTGGGTCTGTTACGGACTGAACACGTGGCTGGTGGGTCTGGTACGGACTGTACACGTGGCTGACGGGTCTGGTACGGACTGTACACGTGGCTGGTGGGTCTGGTACGGACTGAACACGTGACTGGTGGGTCTGGTACGGCCTGTACACGTGGCTGACGGGTCTGGTACGGACTGTACACGTGGCTGACGGGTCTGGTACGGCCTGTACACGTGGCTGACGGGTCTGGTACGGAGTGTACACGTGGCTGACGGGTCTGGTACGGACTGAACACGTGGCTGGTGGGTCTGGTACGGACTGTAAACGTGGCTGGTGGGTCTGGTACGGACTGTACACGGCTGACGGGACTGGTACGGACTGTACACGTGGCTGGTGGGTCTGGTACGGACTGTACACGTGGCTGGTGGGTCTGGTACGGACTGTGCACGTGGCTGGTGGGTCTGGTACAGACTGTACACGTGGCTGGTGGGTCTGGTACGGACTGTACACGTGGCTGACGGGACTGGTTCGGACTGTACCCGTGGCTGGTGGGTCTGGTACGGACTGTACACGTGACTGGTGGGTCTGGTACAGACTGTACACGTGGCTGGTGGGTCTGGTACGAACTGTACACGTTGCTGACGGGACTGGTACGGACTGTACACGTGGCTGGTGGGTCTGGTACGGACTGTACACGTGGCTGGTGGGTGTAGTACGGACTGAACACGTGGCTGACGGGTCCGGTACGGACTGTATACGTGGCTGGTGGGTCTGGTACGGACTGTACACGTGGCAGGTGGGTCTGGTACGGTCTGAACACGTGGCTGGTGGGTCTGGTACGGACTGTACACGTGGCTGACGGGTCTTTTTTTTGACGGGTCTGGTACGGCCTGTAAACGTGGCTGGTGGGTCTGGTACGGACTGAACACATGGCTGACGGGTCTGGTACGGCCTGTACACGTGGCTGGTGGGTCTGGTACGGACTGAACACGTGGCTGACGGGTCTGGAACTTACTGTACACGTGGCTGGTGGGTCTGGTACGGACTGAACACGTGGCTGACGGGTCTGGTACTTACTGTACACGTGGCTGACGGGTCTGGTACGGACTGTACACGTGGCTGACGGGTCTGGTACGGACTGTACACGTAACTGACGGGTCTGGTACAGACTGTACACGTGGCTGGTGGGTCTGGTACAGACTGTACACGTGGCTGACGGGTCTGGTACAGACTGTACACGTGGCTGACGGGTCTGGTACGGATTGTACACGTGGCTGGTGGGTCTGGTACAGAGTGTACACGTGGCTGACGGGTCTGGTTCGGACTGTACACGTGGCAGACAGGTCTGGTACGGACTGAACACGTGGCTGGTGGGTCTGGTACGGACTGTACACGTGGCTGACGGGTCTGGTACGGACTGTACACGTGGCTGGTGGGTCTGGTACGGACTGTACACGTGGCTGGTGGGTGTAGTACGGACTGAACACGTGGCTGACGGGCCTGGTACGGACTGTACACGTGGCTGGTGGGTCTGGAACGGACTGTACACGTGGCTGACGGGTCTGGTACGGACTGAACACGTGGCTGGTGGGTCTGGTACGGACTGTACACGTGGCTGACGGGTCTGGTACGGACTGAACACGTGGCTGGTGGGTCTGGTACGGACTGTACACGTGGCTGACGGGTCTGGTACAGACTGTACACGTGCTGGTGGGTCTGGTACGGACTGTACACGTGGCTGACGGGTCTGGTACGGACTGAACACGTGGCTGACGGGTCTGGTACGGACTGAACACGTGGCTGACGGGTCTGGTACGGACTGAACACGTGGCAGGTGGGTCTGGTACAGACTGTACACCTGGCTGACGGGTCTGGTACAGACTGTACACGTGGCTGACGGGTCTGGTACAGACTGTACACGTGGCTGACGGGTCTGGTACGGACTGTACACGTGGCTGGTGGGTCTGGTACAGACTGTACACGTGGCTGACGGGTCTGGTTCGGACTGTACACGTGGCTGACGGGTCTGGTACGGACTGTACACGTGGCTGGTGGGTCTGGTACGGACTGTACACGTGGCTGGTAGGTGTAGTACGGACTGAACACGTGGCTGACGGGTCTGGTACGGACTGTACACGTGGCTGGTGGGTCTGGTACGGACTGTACACGTGGCTGACGGGTCTGGTACGGACTGAACACGTGGCTGGTGGGTCTGGTACGGACTGTACACGTGGCTGACGGGTCTGGTACGGCCTGTACACGTGGCTGGTGGGTCTGGTACAGACTGTACACGTGGCTGGTGGGTCTGGTACAGACTGTACACGTGGCTGACGGGTCTGGTACAGACTGTACACGTGGCTGACGGGTCTGGTACGGACTGTACACGTGGCTGGTGGGTCTGGTACAGACTGTACACGTGGCTGACGGGTCTGGCACAGACTGTACACGTGGCTGACGGGTCTGGTTCGGACTGTACACGTGGCTGACGGGTCTGGTACGGACTGAACACGTGGCTGGTGGGTCTGGTACGGACTGTACACTTGGCTGGTGGGTGTAGTACTGACTGAACACGTGGCTGACGGGTCTGGTACGGACTGTACACGTGGCTGGTGGGTCGGGTACGGACTGTACACGTGGCTGACGGGTCTGGTACGGACTGAACACGTGGCTGGTGGGTCTGGTACGGACTGTACACGTGGCTGACGGGTCTGGTACGAACTGAACACGTGGCTGGTGGGTCTGGTACGGACTGTACACGTGGCTGACGGGTCTGGTACAGACTGTACACGTGCTGGTGGGTCTGGTACGGACTGTACAAGTGGCTGACGGCTCTGGTACGGACTGAACAAGTGGCTGACGGGTCTGGTACGGATTGAACACGTGGCAGGTGGGTCTGGTACAGACTGTACACGTGGCTGACGGGTCTGGTACAGACTGTACACGTGGCTGACGGGTCTGGTACAGACTGTACACGTGGCTGACGGGTCTGATACGGACTGTACACGTGGCTGGTGAGTCTGGTACAGACTGTACACGTAGCTGACGGGTCTGGTTCGGACTGTACACGTGGCTGACGGGTCTGGTTCGGACTGTACACGTGGCTGACGGGTTTGGTACGGACTGTACACGTGGCTGGTGGGTCTGGTACGGACTGTACACGTGGCTGGTGGGTGACTACGGACTGAATACGCGGCTGTCGGGTCTGGTACGGACTGTACACGTGGCTGGTGGGTCTGGTACGGACTGTACACGTGGCTGACGGGTCTGGTACGGACTGAACACGTGGCTGGTGGGTCTGGTACGGACTGTACACGTGGCTGACGGGTCTGGTACGGCCTGTACACGTGGCTGGTGGGTCTGGTACGGACTGAACACGTGGCTGACGGGGCTGGTACGGCCTGTACACGAGGCTTGTGGGTCTGGTACGGACTGAACACGTGGTAACGGGTCTAGTACGGCCTGTACACGTGGCTGGTGGGTCTGTTACGGACTGAACACGTGGCTGGTGGGTCTGGTACGGACTGTACACGTGGCTGACGGGTCTGGTTCGGACTGTACACGTGGCTGACGGGTCTGGTACGGACTGAACACGTGGCTGGTGGGTCTGGTACGGACTGTACACTTGGCTGGTGGGTGTAGTACTGACTGAACACGTGGCTGACGGGTCTGGTACGGACTGTACACGTGGCTGGTGGGTCTAGTACGGACTGTACACGTGGCTGACGGGTCTGGTACGGACTGAACACGTGGCTGGTGGGTCTGGTACGGACTGTACACGTGGCTGACGGGTCTGGTACGAACTGAACACGTGGCTGGTGGGTCTGGTACGGACTGTACACGTGGCTGACGGGTCTGGTACAGACTGTACACGTGCTGGTGGGTCTGGTACGGACTGTACAAGTGGCTGACGGCTCTGGTACGGACTGAACAAGTGGCTGACGGGTCTGGTACGGACTGAACACGTGGCAGGTGGGTCTGGTACAGACTGTACACGTGGCTGACGGGTCTGGTACAGACTGTACACGTGGCTGACGGGTCTGGTACAGACTGTACACGTGGCTGACGGGTCTGGTACGGACTGTACACGTGGCTGGTGAGTCTGGTACAGACTGTACACGTAGCTGACGGGTCTGGTTCGGACTGTACACGTGGCTGACGGGTCTGGTTCGGACTGTACACGTGGCTGACGGGTTTGGTACGGACTGTACACGTGGCTGGTGGGTCTGGTACGGACTGTACACGTGGCTGGTGGGTGACTACGGACTGAATACGCGGCTGTCGGGTCTGGTACGGACTGTACACGTGGCTGGTGGGTCTGGTACGGACTGTACACGTGGCTGACGGGTCTGGTACGGACTGAACACGTGGCTGGTGGGTCTGGTACGGACTGTACACGTGGCTGACGGGTCTGGTACGGCCTGTACACGTGGCTGGTGGGTCTGGTACGGACTGAACACGTGGCTGACGGGTCTGGTACGGCCTGTACACGTGGCTTGTGGGTCTGGTACGGACTGAACACGTGCTAACGGGTCTAGTACGGCCTGTACACGTGGCTGGTGGGTCTGTTACGGACTGAACACGTGGCTGGTGGGTCTGGTACGGACTGTACACGTGGCTGACGGGTCTGATACGGACTGTGCACGTGGCTGGTCGGTCTGGTACGGACTGTACACGTCGCTGACGGGTCTGGTACTGACTGTACACATGGCTGACGCGTCTAGTACGGAGTGTACACGTGGCTGACGGGTCTGGTACGGACTGTACACGTGGCTGACGGGTCTGGTACGGACTGTACACGTGGCTGACGGGTCTGATACGGACTGTGCACGTGGCTGGTCGGTCTGGTACGGACTGTACACGTCGCTGACGGGTCTGGTACGGACTGTACACGTGGCTGACGCGTCTAGTACGGAGTGTACACGTGGCTGACGGGTCTGGTACGGCCTGTACACGTGGCTGACGGGTCTGGTACGGACTGTACACGTGGCTGACGGGTCTGGTACGGACTGAACACGTGGCTGGTGGGTCTGGTACGTACTGAACACGTGGCTGACGGGTCTGGTTCGGACTGTACACGTGGCTAACGGGTCTGGTACGACTGTACACGTGGCTGGTGGGTCTGGTACGGACTGTACACGTGACTGGTGGGTGTAGTACGGACTGAACACGTGGCTGACGGGTCTGGTACGGACTGTACACGTGGCTGACGGGTCTGGTACGGACTGTACACGTGGCTGACGGGTCTGGTACAGACTGTACACGTGGCTGACGGGTCTGGTACGGACTGTACACGTGGCTGGTGGGTCTGGTACGGACTGAACACGTGACTGACGGGTCTGGTACAGACTGTACACGTTGCTGACGGGTCTGGTACAGACTGATCACGTGGCTGGTGGGTCTGGTACAGACTGTACACGTGGCTGGTGGGTCTGGTACGGACTGTACACGTGGCTGGTGGGTCTGGTACGGACTGTACACGTGGCTGACGGCTCCAGTACGGACTGTACACGTGGCTGACGGGTCTGGTACGGACTGCACACGTGGCTGGTGCGTCTGGTACGGACTGTACACGTGGCTGACGGATCTGGTATGGACTGATTACGTGGCTAACGGGTCTGGTACGGACTGATCACGTGGCTGACGGGTCTGGTACGGACTGTACACGTGGCTGACGGGTCTGGTACGGACTGAACACGTGGCTGACGGGTCTGGTACGGCCTGTACACGTGGCTGGTGGGTCTGGTACGGACTGAACACGTGGCTGACGGGTCTGGTACGGACTGTACACGTGGCTGGTGGGTCTGGTACGGACTGTACACGTGGCTGACGGGACTGGTACGGACTGTACACGTGGCTGGTGGGTCTGGTGCGGACTGTACACGTTGCTGGTGGGTCTGGTACGGACTGTACACGTGGCTGGTGGGTCTGGTACAGACTGTACACGTGGCTGGTGGGTCTGGTACGGACTGTACACGTGGCTGACGGGACTGGTACGGACTGTACACGTGGCTGGTGGGTCTGGTACGGACTGTACACGTGACTGGTGGGTCTGGTACAGACTGTACACGTGGCTGGTGGGTCTGGTACGAACTGTACACGTGGCTGACGGGACTGGTACGGACTGTACACGTGGCTGGTGGGTCTGGTACGGAGTGTACACGTGGCTGACGGGACTGGTACGGACTGTACATGTGGCTGACGGGTCTGGTACGGACTGAATACGTGGCTGGTGGGTCTGGTACGGACAGTACACGTGGCTGACGGGTCTGGTACGGACTGTACACGTGGCTGACGGGTCTGGTACGGACTGTACACGTGGCTGACGGGTCTGGTACGGACTGTACACGTGGCTGACGGGTCTTGTACGGACTGATCACGTGGCTGACGGGTCTGGTACGGACTGTACACGTGGCTGACGGGTCTGGTACGGATTGTACATGTGGCTGACGGGTCTGGTACGGACTGAACACGTGGCTGACGGGTCTGGTACGGACTGTACACGTGGCTGACGGGTCTGGTACAGACTGTACACGTGGCTGACGGGTCTGGTATGGACTGTACACGTGGCTGACGGGTCTGGTACGGACTGTACACGTGGCTGACGGGTCTGGTACGGACTGTACACGTGACTGACGGGTCTGGTACGGACTGTACACGTGGCTGACGGGTCTGGTACGGACTGTACACGTGGCTGACGGGTCTGGTATGGACTGATCACGTGGCTGGTGGGTCTAGTACGGACTGAAATGTGGCTGGTGGGTCTGGTACGGCCTGTACACGTGGCTGGTGGGTCTGGTACGGACTGTACACGTGGCTGACGGGTCTGGTGCAGACTGTACACGTGGCTGACGGGTCTGGTACAGACTGTACACGTGGCTGACGGGTCTGGTACGGACAATACACGTGGCTGACGGGTCTGGTACGGATTATACACGTGGCTGACGGGTCTGGTACGGACTGTACACGTGGCTGACGGGTCTGGTACAGACTGTACACGTGGCTGACGGGTCTGTTACAGACTGTACACGTGGCTGACGGGTCTGGTACGGACTATATACGTGGCTGACGGGTCTGGTACGGACTATACACGTGGCTGACGGGTCTGGTACGGACTGTACACGTGGCTGACGGGTCTGGTACGGACTGTACACGTGGCTGACGGGTCTGGTACGGACTGTACACGTGGCTGACGGGTCTGGTATGGACTGATCACGTGGCTGGTGGGTCTAGTACGGACTGAAATGTGGCTGGTGGGTCTGGTACGGCCGGTACACGTGGCTGGTGGGTCTGGTACGGACTGTACACGTGGCTGACGGGTCTGGTACAGACTGTACACGTGGCTGACGGGTCTGGTACAGACTGTACACGTGGCTGACGGGTCTGGTACGCACAATACACGTGGCTGACGGGTCTGGTACGGATTATACACGTGGCTGACGGGTCTGGTACGGACTGTACACGTGGCTGACGGGTCTGGTACGGACTGTACACGTGGCTGACGAGTCTGGTACGGACTGATCACGTGGCTGACTGGTCTGGTACGGACTGTACACGTGGCTGACGGGTCTGGTACGGACTGTACACGTGGCTGACGGATCTGGTACGGATTGTACACGTGGCTGACGGGTCTGGTACGGACTGTACACGTGGCTGACGGGTCTGGTACAGACTGTACACGTGGCTGACGGGTCTGGTACGGACTGTACACGTGGCTGACGGGTCTGGTACGGACTGTACACGTGGCTGACGGGTCTGGTACGGACTGTACACGTGACTGACGGGTCTGGTACGGACTGTACACGTGGCTGACGGGTCTGGTACGGACTGTACACGTGGCTGACGGGTCTGGTATGGACTGATCACGTGGCTGGTGGGTCTAGTACGGACTGAAATGTGGCTGGTGGGTCTGGTACGGCCTGTACACGTGGCTGGTGGGTCTGGTACGGACTGTACACGTGGCTGACGGGTCTGGTACAGACTGTACACGTGGCTGACGGGTCTGGTACAGACTGTACACGTGGCTGACGGGTCTGGTACGGACAATACACGTGGCTGACGGGTCTGGTACGGATTATACACGTGGCTGACGGGTCTGGTACGGACTGTACACGTGGCTGACGGGTCTGGTACAGACTGTACACGTGGCTGACGGGTCTGGTACAGACTGTACACGTGGCTGACGGGTCTGGTACGGACTATACACGTAGCTGACGGGTCTGGTACGGACTATACACGTGGCTGACGGGTCTGGTACAGACTGTACACGTGGCTGACGGGTCTGGTACGGACTGTACACGTGGCTGACGGGTCTGGAACGGACTGTACACGTGGCTGACGGGTCTGGTACGGACTGTACACGTGGCTGACGGGTCTGGTATGGACTGATCACGTGGCTGGTGGGTCTAGTACGGACTGAAATGTGGCTGGTGGGTCTGGTACGGCCTGTACACGTGGCTGGTGGGTCTGGTACGGACTGTACACGTGGCTGACGGGTCTGGTACGGACTGTACACGTGGCTGACGGGTCTGGTACGGACTGTACACGTGGCTGACGGGTCTGGTACGGATTATACACGTGGCTGACGGGTCTGGTACGGACTGTACACGTGGCTGACGGGTCTGGTACGGACTGAACACGTGGCTGGTGGGTCTGGTACGGATTGTACACGTGGCTGACGGGTCTGGTACGGACTGAACACGTGGCTGGTGGGTCTGGTACGGACTGTACACGTGGCTGAGGGTCTGGTACGGACTGATCACCTGGCTGACGGGTCTGGTACGGACTGTACACGTGGCTGACGGGTCTGGTACGGACTGATCACGTGGCTGACGGGTCTGGTACGGACTGTACACGTTGCTGGTGGGTCTGGTACGGACTGAACACGTGGCTGACGGGTCTGGTACAGACTGTACACGTGGCTGACGGGTCTGGTACGGACTGATCACGTGGCTGGTGGGTCTGGTACAAACTGTACACGTGGCTGGTGGGTCTGGTACGGACTGTACACGTGGCTGACGGGTCTGGTACAGACTGAACACGTGGCTGACGCGTCTAGTACGGACTGTACACGTGGCTGACGGGTCTGGTACGAACTGCAAACGTGGCTGGTGGGTCTGGTACGGACTGTACACGTGGCTGCCGGGTCTGGTACGGACTGATTACGTGGCTGACGGGTCTGGTACGGACTGATCACGTGGCTGACGGGTCTGGTACGGACTGTACACGTGGCTGACGGGTCTGGTACGGACTGTACACGTGGCTGACGGGTCTGGTACGGACTGAACACGTGGCGCTGACGGGTCTGGTACAGACTGTACACGTGGCTGACGGGTCTGGTACAGACTGTACACGTGGCTGACGGGTCTGGTACGGACTGTACACGTGGCTGACGGGTCTGGTACGGACTGTACTCGTGGTTAACGTTTCTGGTACGGACTGTACTCGTGGTTGACGTTTCTGGTACGGACTGTACACGTGGCTGACGCGTCTGGTACGGACTGTACACGTGGCTTACGGGTTTGGTACGGACTGTACACGTGGTTGACGGGTCTGGTATGGACTGTACACGTGGCTGGTGGGTCTGGTACGGACTGAACACGTGGCTACTGGGTCTGGCACGGCCTGTACACGTGGCTGGTGGGTCTGGTACGGACTGTACACGTGGCTGACGGGTCTGGTACAGACTGTACACGTGGCTGACGGGTCTGGTACGGACTGTACACGTGGCTGACGGGTCTGGTACGGACTGTACACGTGGCTGGCGGGTCTGGTACGGACTGTACACGTGGCTGACGGGTCCGGTACGGCCTGTACACGTGGCTGACGGGACTGGTACGGACTGTACACGTGGCTGGTGGGTCTGGTACAGACTGTACACGTGGCTGGTGGGTCTGGTACGGACTGTACACGTGGCTGACGGGTCTGGTACGGACTGATCACGTGGCTGGTGGATCTGGTACGAACTGTACACGTGGCTGACGGGTCTGGTACGGACTGTACACGTGGCTGGTGGGTCTGGTACGGACTGTACACGTAGCCGACGCGTCTAGTACGGACTGTACACGTGGCTGACGGGTCTGGTACGGACTGTACACGTGGCTGACGGGTCTGGTACGGACTGTACACGTGGTTGACGGGTCTGGTATTGACTGTACACGTGGCTGGTGGGTCTGGTACGAACTGAACACGTGGCTGGTGGGTCTGGCACGGCCTGTACACGTGGCTGGTGGGTCTGGTACGGACTGTACACGTGGCTGACGGGTCTGGTACAGAGTGTACACGTGGCTGACGGGTCTGGTACGGACTGTACACGTGGCTGACGGGTCTGGTACGGACTGTACACGTGGCGGACGCGTCTAGTACGGACTGTACACGTGGCTGACGGGTCTGGTACGGACTGTACACGTGGCTGGTGGGTCTGGTACGGACTGTACACGTGACTGGTGGGTCTGGTACAGACTGTACACGTGGCTGGTGGGTCTGGTACGAACTGTACACGTGGCTGACGGGACTGGTACGGACTGTACACGTGGCTGGTGGATCTGGTACGGACTGTACACGTGGATGACGGGACTGGTACGGACTGTACATGTGGCTGACGGGTCTGGTACGGACTGAATACGTGGCTGGTGGGTCTGGTACGGACTGTACACGTAGCTGACGGGTCTGGTACGGACTGATCACGTGGCTGACGGGTCTGGTACGGACTGTACACGTGTCTGACGGGTCTGGTACGGACTGTACACGTGGCTGACGGGTCTGGTACGGACTGATCACGTGGCTGACGGGTCTGGTACGGACTGTACACGTGGCTGACGGGTCTGGTACAGACTGTACACGTTGCTGACGGGTCTGGTACGGACTGAACACGTGGCTGACGGGTCTGGTACAGACTGTACACGTGGCTGACGGGTCTGGTACAGACTGTACACGTGGCTGACGGGTCTGGTACGGACAATACACGTGGCTGACGGGTCTGGTACGGATTATACACGTGGCTGACGGGTCTTTTACGGACTGTACACGTGGCTGACGGGTCTGGTACGGACTGAACACGTGGCTGGTGGGTCTGGTACGGATTGTACACGTGGCTGACGGGTCTGGTACGGACTGAACACATGGCTGGTGGGTCTGGTACGGACTGTACACGTAGCTGACGGGTCTGGTACGGACTGATCACGTGGCTGACGGGTCTGGTACGGACTGTACACGTGGCTAACGGGTCTGGTACGGACTGATCACGTGGCTGACGGGTCTGGTACGGACTGTACACGTTGCTGGTGGGTCTGGTACGGACTGAACACGTGGCTGACGGGTCTGGTACAGACTGTACACGTTGCTGACGGGTCTGGTACGGACTGATCACGTGGCTGGTGGGTCTGGTACAGACTGTACACGTGGCTGGTGGGTCTGGTACGGACTGTACACGTGGCTGACGGGTCTGGTACGGACTGTACACGTGGCTGACGCGTCTAGTACGGACTGTACACGTGGCTGACGGGTCTGGTACGAACTGCACACGTGGCTGGTGGGTCTGGTACGGACTGTACGCGTGGCTGACGGGTCTGGTACGGACTGATTACGTGGCTGACGGGTCTGGTACGGACTGATCACGTGGCTGACGGGTTTGGTACGGACTGTACACGTGGTTGACGGGTCTGGTACGGACTGTACACGTGGCTGACGGGTCTGGTACGGACTGTACACGTGGCTGACGGGTCTGGTACGGACTGTACTCGTGGTTGACGATTCTGGTACGGACTGTACTCGTGGTTGACGTTTCTGGTACGGACTGTACACGTGGCTGACGCGTCTGGTACGGACTGAACACATGGCTGGTGGGTCTGGTACGGACTGTACACGTGGCTGACGGGTCTGGTACGGACTGATCACGTGGCTGACGGGTCTGGTACGGACTGTACACGTGGCTGACGGGTCTGGTACGGACTGATCACGTGGCTGACGGGTCTGGTACGGACTGTACACGTTGCTGGTGGGTCTGGTACGGACTGAACACGTGGCTGACGGGTCTGGTACAGACTGTACACGTTGCTGACGGGTCTGGTACGGACTGATCACGTGGCTGGTGGGTCTGGTACAGACTGTACACGTGGCTGGTGGGTCTGGTATGGACTGTACACGTGGCTGACGGGTCTGGTACGGACTGTACACGTGGCTGACGCGTCTAGTACGGACTGTACACGTGGCTGACGGGTCTGGTATGAACTGCACACATGGCTGGTGGGTCTGGTACGGACTGTACACGTGGCTGACGGGTCTGGTACGGACTGATTACGTGGCTGACGGGTCTGGTACGGACTGATCACGTGGCTGACGGGTTTGGTACGGACTGTACACGTGGCTGACGGGTCTGGTACGGACTGTACACGTGGCTGACGGGTCTGGTACGGACTGTACACGTGGCTGACGGGTCTGGTACGGACTGTACTCGTGCTTGACGTTTCTGGTACGGACTGTACTCGTGGTTGACGTTTCTGGTACGGACTGTACACGTGGCTTACGCGTCTGGTACGGACTGTACACGTGGCTGACGGGTCTGGTACGGACTGTACACGTGGTTGACGGGTCTGGTATGGACTGTACACGTGGCTGGTGGGTCTGGCACGGCCTGTACACGTGGCTGGTGGGTGTGGTACGGACTGTACACGTGGCTGACGGGTCTGGTACAGAGTGTACACGTGGCTGACGGGTCTGGTACGGACTGTACACGTGGCTGACGGGTCTGGTATGGACTGTACACGTGGCTGACGCGTCTAGTACGGACTGTACACGTGGCTGACGGGTCTGGTACGGACTGCACACGTGGCTGGTGGGTCTGGTACGGACTGTACACGTGGCTGACGGGTCTGGTACGGACTGATTACGTGGCTAACGGTTCTGGTACGGACTGATTACGTGGCTGACGGGTCTGGTACGGACTGTACACGTGGCTGACGGGTCTGGTACGGACTGAACACGTGGCTGACGGGTCTGGTACGGCCTGTACACGTGGCTGGTGGGTCTGGTACGGACTGAACACGTGGCTGACGGGTCTGGTACGGACTGTACACGTGGCTGGTGGGTCTGGTACGGACTGTACACGTGGCTGACGGGACTGGTACGGACTGTACACGTGGCTGGTGGGTCTGGTACGGACTGTACACGTGGCTGGTGGGTCTGGTACTGACTGTACACGTGGCTGGTGGGTCTGGTACGGACTGTACACGTGGCTGACGGGACTGGTACGGACTGTACACGTGGCTGGTGGGTCTGGTACGGACTGTACACGTGACTGGTGGGTCTGGTACAGACTGTACACGTAGCTGGTGGGTCTGGTACGAACTGTACACGTGGCTGACGGGACTGGTACGGACTGTACACGTGGCTGGTGGATCTGGTACGGACTGTACACGTGGCTGACGGGACTGGTACGGACTGTACATGTGGCTGACGGGTCTGGTACGGACTGAATACGTGGCTGGTGGGTCTGGTACGGACTGTACACGTGGCTGACGGGTCTGGTACGGACTGATCACGTGGCTGACGGGTCTGGTACGGACTGTACACGTGTCTGACGGGTCTGGTACGGACTGTACACGTGGCTGACGGGTCTGGTACGGACTGATCACGTGGCTGACGGGTCTGGTACGGACTGTACACGTGGCTGACGGGTCTGGTACAGACTGTACACGTGGCTGACGGGTCTGGTACGGACTGAACACGTGGCTGACGGGTCTGGTACAGACTGTACACGTGGCTGACGGGTCTGGTACAGACTGTACACGTGGCTGACGGGTCTGGTACGGACAATACACATGGCTGACGGGTCTGGTACGGATTATACACGTGGCTGACGGGTCTTTTACGGACTGTACACGTGGCTGACGGGTCTGATACGGACTGAACACGTGGCTGGTGGGTCTGGTACGGATTGTACACGTGGCTGACGGGTCTGGTACGGACTGAACACATGGCTGGTGGGTCTGGTACGGACTGTACACGTAGCTGACGGGTCTGGTACGGACTGATCACGTGGCTGACGGTTCTGGTACGGACTGTACACGTGGCTAACGGGTCTGGTACGGACTGATCACGTGGCTGACGGGTCTGGTACGGACTGTACACGTTGCTGGTGGGTCTGGTACGGACTGAACACGTGGCTGACGGGTCTGGTACAGACTGTACACGTTGCTGACGGGTCTGGTACGGACTGATCACGTGGCTGGTGGGTCTGGTACAGACTGTACACGTGGCTGGTGGGTCTGGTACGGACTGTACACGTGGCTGACGGGTCTGGTACGGACTGTACACGTGGCTGACGCGTCTAGTACGGACTGTACACGTGGCTGACGGGTCTGGTACGAACTGCACACGTGGCTGGTGGGTCTGGTACGGACTGTACACGTGGCTGACGCGTCTAGTACGGACTGTACACGTGGCTGACGGGTCTGGTACGAACTGCACACGTGGCTGACGGGTCTGGTACGGACTGTACACGTGGCTGACGCGTCTAGTACGGACTGTACACGTGGCTGACGGGTTTGGTACGGACTGTACACGTGGCTGACGGGTCTGGTACGGACTGATTACGTGGCTGACGGGTCTGGTACGGACTGATCACGTGGCTGACGGGTTTGGTACGGACTGTACACGTGGTTGACGGGTCTGGTACGGACTGTACACGTGGCTGACGGGTCTGGTACGGACTGTACACGTGGCTGACGGGTCTGGTACGGACTGTACTCGTGGTTGACGTTTCTGGTACGGACTGTACTCGTGGTTGACGTTTCTGGTACGGACTGTACACGTGGCTGACGCGTCTGGTACGGACTGAACACATGGCTGGTGGGTCTGGTACGGACTGTACACGTGGCTGACGGGTCTGGTACGGACTGATCACGTGGCTGACGGGTCTGGTACGGACTGTACACGTGGCTGACGGGTCTGGTACGGACTGATCACGTGGCTGACGGGTCTGGTACGGACTGTACACGTTGCTGGTGGGTCTGGTACGGACTGAACACGTGGCTGACGGGTCTGGTACAGACTGTACACGTTGCTGACGGGTCTGGTACGGACTGATCACGTGGCTGGTGGGTCTGGTACAGACTGTACACGTGGCTGGTGGGTCTGGTATGGACTGTACACGTGGCTGACGGGTCTGGTACGGACTGTACACGTGGCTGACGCGTCTAGTACGGACTGTACACGTGGCTGACGGGTCTGGTATGAACTGCACACGTGGCTGGCGGGTCTGGTACGGACTCTACACGTGGTTGACGGGTCTGGTACGGACTGATTACTTGGCTGACGGGTCTGGTACGGACTGATCACGTGGCTGACGGGTTTGGTACGGACTGTACACGTGGCTGACGGGTCTGGTACGGACTGTACACGTGGCTGACGGGTCTGGTACGGACTGTACACGTGGCTGACGGGTCTGGTACGGACTGTACTCGTGCTTGACGTTTCTGGTACGGACTGTACTCGTGGTTGACGTTTCTGGTACGGACTGTACACGTGGCTGACGTGTCTGGTACGGACTGTACACGTGGCTGACGGGTCTGGTACGGACTGTACACGTGGTTGGCGGGTCTGGTATGGACTGTACACGTGGCTGGTGGGACTGGTACGGACTGAACACGTGGCTGGTGGTTCTGGCACGGCCTGTACACGTGGGTGGTGGGTCTGGTACGGACTGCACACGTGGCTGACGGGTCTGGTACAGACTGTACACGTGGCTGACGGGTCTGGTACGACCGTACACGTGGCTGACGGGTCTGGTACGGACTGTACACGTGGCTGACGGGTCCGGTACGGCCTGTACACGTGGCTGACGGGACTGGTACGGACTGTACACGTGGCTGGTGGGTCTGGTACAGACTGTACACGTGGCTTGTGGGTCTGGTACGGACTGTACACGTGGCTGACGGTTCTGGTACGGACTGATCACGTGGCTGGTGGGTCTGGTACGGACTGTACACGTGGCTGACGGGTCTGGTACGGACTGTACACGTGGCTGACGGGTCTGGTACGGACTGTACACGTGGCTGACGGGTCTGGTACGGACTGTACACGTGGCTGACGGGTCTGGTACGGACTGTACAAGTGGCTGACGGGTCTGGTACAGACTGTACACGTGGCTGACGGGTCTGGTACAGACTGTACACGTGGCTGACGGGTCTGGTACGGACTATACACGTGGCTGACGGGTCTGGTACGGACTGTACACGTGGCTGACGGGTCTGGTACAGACTGTACACGTGGCTGACGGGTCTGGTACGGACTGTACACGTGGCTGACGTGTCCAGTACGGAGTGTACACGTGGCTGACGGGTCTGGTACGGACTGTACACGTGTCTGACGGGTCTGGTACGGACTGTACACGTGGCTGACGGGTCTGATACGGACTGTGCACGTGGCTGGTGGGTCTGGTACGGACTGTACACGTCGCTGACGGGTCTGGTACGGACTGTACACGTGGCTGACGCGTCTAGTACGGAGTGTACACGTGGCTGACGGGTCTGGTACGGCCTGTACACGTGGCTGACTGGTCTGGTACGGACTGTACACGTGGCTGACGGGTCTGGTACGGACTGAACACGTGGCTGGTGGGTCTGGTACGGACTGAACACGTGGCTGACGGGTCTGGTACAGACTGTACACGTTGCTGACGGGTCTGGTACGGACTGATCACGTGGCTGGTGGGTCTGGTACAGACTGTACACGTGGCTGGTGGGTCTGGTACGGACTGTACACGTGGCTGACGGGTCTGGTACGGACTGTACACGTGGCTGACGCGTCTAGTACGGACTGTACACGTGGCTGTCGGGTCTGGTACGGACTGCACACGTGGCTGGTGGGTCTGGTACGGACTGTACACGTGGCTGACGGGTCTGGTACGGACTGATTACGTGGCTAACGGTTCTGGTACGGACTGATTACGTGGCTGACGGGTCTGGTACGGACTGTACACGTGGCTGACGGGTCTGGTACGGACTGAACACGTGGCTGACGGGTCTGGTACGGCCTGTACACGTGGCTGGTGGGTCTGGTACGGACTGAACACGTGGCTGACGGGTCTGGTACGGACTGTACACGTGGCTGGTGGGTCTGGTAGGGACTGTACACGTGGCTGACGGGACTGGTACGGACTGTACACGTGGCTGGTGGGTCTGGTACGGACTGTACACGTGGCTGGTGGGTCTGGTACTGACTGTACACGTGGCTGGTGGGTCTGGTACGGACTGTACACGTGGCTGACGGGACTGGTACGGACTGTACACGTGGCTGGTGGGTCTGGTACGGACTGTACACGTGACTGGTGGGTCTGGTACAGACTGTACACGTGGCTGGTGGGTCTGGTACGAACTGTACACGTGGCTGACGGGACTGGTACGGACTGTACACGTGGCTGGTGGATCTGGTACGGACTGTACACGTGGCTGACGGGACTGGTACGGACTGTACATGTGGCTGACGGGTCTGGTACGGACTGAATACGTGGCTGGTGGGTCTGGTACGGACTGATCACGTGGCTGACGGGTCTGGTACGGACTGATCACGTGGCTGACGGGTCTGGTACGGACTGTACACGTGTCTGACGGGTCTGGTACGGACTGTACACGTGGCTGACGGGTCTGGTACGGACTGATCACGTGGCTGACGGGTCTGGTACGGACTGTACACGTGGCTGACGGGTCTGGTACAGACTGTACACGTGGCTGACGGGTCTGGTACGGACTGAACACGTGGCTGACGGGTCTGGTACAGACTGTACACGTGGCTGACGGGTCTGGTACAGACTGTACACGTGGCTGACGGGTCTGGTACGGACAATACACGTGGCTGACGGGTCTTTTACGGACTGTACACGAGGCTGACGGGTCTTTTACGGACTGTACACGTGGCTGACGGGTCTGGTACGGATTGTACACGTGGCTGGTGGGTCTGGTACGGATTGTACACGTGGCTGACGGGTCTGGTACGGACTGAACACATGGCTGGTGGGTCTGGTACGGACTGTACACGTAGCTGACGGGTCTGGTACGGACTGATCACGTGGCTGACGGGTCTGGTACGGACTGTACACGTGGCTAACGGGTCTGGTACGGACTGATCACGTGGCTGACGGGTCTGGTACGGACTGTACACGTTGCTGGTGGGTCTGGTACGGACTGAACACGTGGCTGACGGGTCTGGTACAGACTGTACACGTTGCTGACGGGTCTGGTACGGACTGATCACGTGGCTGGTGGGTCTTATACAGACTGTACACGTGGCTGGTGGGTCTGGTACGGACTGTACACGTGGCTGACGGGTCTGGTACGGACTGTACACGTGGCTGACGCGTCTAGTACGGACTGTACACGTGGCTGACGGGTCTGGTACGAACTGCACACGTGGCTGGTGGGTCTGGTACGGACTGTACACGTGGCTGACGGGTCTGGTACGGACTGATTACGTGGCTGACGGGTCTGGTACGGACTGATCACGTGGCTGACGGGTTTGGTACGGACTGTACACGTGGTTGACGGGTCTGGTACGGACTGTACACGTGGCTGACGGGTCTGGTACGGACTGTACACGTGGCTGACGGGTCTGGTACGGACTGTACTCGTGGTTGACGTTTCTGGTACGGACTGTACTCGTGGTTGACGTTTCTGGTACGGACTGAACACATGGCTGGTGGGTCTGGTACGGACTGAACACATGGCTGGTGGGTCTGGTACGGACTGTACACGTGGCTGACGGGTCTGGTACGGACTGATCACGTGGCTGACGGGTCTGGTACGGACTGTACACGTGGCTGACGGGTCTGGTACGGACTGATCACGTGGCTGACGGGTCTGGTACGGACTGTACACGTTGCTGGTGGGTCTGGTACGGACTGAACACGTGGCTGACGGGTCTGGTACGGACTGATCACGTGGCTGGTGGGTCTGGTACAGACTGTACACGTGGCTGGTGGGTCTGGTATGGACTGTACACGTGGCTGACTGGTCTGGTATGGACTGTACACGTGGCTGACGCGTCTAGTACGGACTGTACACGTGGCTGACGGGTCTGGTATGAACTGCACACGTGGCTGGTGGGTCTGGTACGGACTGTACACGTGGCTGACGGGTCTGGTACGGACTGATAACGTGGCTGACGGGTCTGGTACGGACTGATCACGTGGCTGACGGGTTTGGTACGGACTGTACACGTGGCTGACGGGTCTGGTACGGACTGTACACGTGGCTGACGGGTCTGGTACGGACTGTACACGTGGCTGACGGGTCTGGTACGGACTGTACTCGTGCTTGACGTTTCTGGTACGGACTGTACTCGTGGTTGACGTTTCTGGTACGGACTGTACACGTGGCTGACGCGTCTGGTACGGACTGTACACGTGGCTGACGGGTCTGGTACGGACTGTACACGTGGTTGACGGGTCTGGTATGGACTGTACACGTGGCTGGTGGGACTGGTACGGACTGAACACGTGGCTGGTGGTTCTGGCACGGCCTGTACACGTGGGTGGTGGGTCTGGTACGGACTGCACACGTGGCTGACGGGTCTGGTACAGACTGTACACGTGGCTGACGGGTCTGGTACGGACCGTACACGTGGCTGACGGGTCTGGTACGGACTGTACACGTGGCTGACGGGTCCGGTACGGCCTGTACACGTGGCTGACGGGACTGGTACGGACTGTACACGTGGCTGGTGGGTCTGGTACAGACTGTACACGTGGCTTGTGGGTCTGGTACGGACTGTACACGTGGCTGACGGTTCTGGTACGGACTGATCACGTGGCTGGTGGGTCTGGTACGGACTGTACACGTGGCTGACGGGTCTGGTACGGACTGTACACGTGGCTGACGGGTCTGGTACGGACTGTACACGTGGCTGACGGGTCTGGTACGGACTGTACACGTGGCTGACGGGTCTGGTATGGACTGTACACGTGGCTGACGGGTCTGGTACAGACTGTACACGTGGCTGACGGGTCTGGTACAGACTGTACACGTGGCTGACGGGTCTGGTACGGACTATACACGTGGCTGACGGGTCTGGTACGGACTGTACACGTGGCTGACGGGTCTGGTACAGACTGTACACGTGGCTGACGGGTCTGGTACGGACTGTACACGTGGCTGACGTGTCCAGTACGGAGTGTACACGTGGCTGACGGGTCTGGTACGGACTGTACACGTCGCTGACGGGTCTGGTACGGACTGTACACGTGGCTGACGGGTCTGATACGGACTGTGCACGTGGCTGGTGGGTCTGGTACGGACTGTACACGTCGCTGACGGGTCTGGTACGGACTGTACACGTGGCTGACGCGTCTAGTACGGAGTGTACACGTGGCTGACGGGTCTGGTACGGCCTGTACACGTGGCTGACTGGTCTGGTACGGACTGTACACGTAGCTGACGGGTCTGGTACGGACTGAACACGTGGCTGGTGGGTCTGGTACGGACTGAACACGTGGCTGACGGGTCTGGTATGGACTGTACACGTGGCTGGTGGGTCTGGTACGGACTGAACACGTGGCTGGTGGGTCTGGTACGGACTGTACACGTGGCTGACGGGTCTGGTTCGGACTGTACACGTGGCTAACGGGTCTGGTACGGACTGTACACGTGGCTGGTGGGTCTGGTACGGACTGTACACGTGGCTGGTGGGTGTAGTACGGACTGAACACGTGGCTGACGGGTCTGGTACGGACTGTACACGTGGCTGACGGGTCTGGTACGGACTGTACACGTGGCTGACGGGTCTGGTACGGACTGTACACGTGGCTGACGGGTCTGGTACGGACTGTACACGTGGCTGACGGGTCCGGTACGGCCTGTACACGTGGCTGACGGGACTGGTACGGACTGTACACGTGGCTGGTGGGTCTGGTACAGACTGTACACGTGGCTGGTGGGTCTGGTACGGACTGTACACGTGGCTGACGGGTCTGGTACGGACTGATCACGTGGCTGGTGGGTCTGGTACGGACTGTACACGTGGCTGACGGGTCTGATACGGACTGTACACGTGGCTGGTGGGTCTGGTACGGACTGTACACGTAGCCGACGCGTCTAGTACGGACTGTACACGTGGCTGACGGGTCTGGTACGGACTGTACACGTGGCTGACGGGTCTGGTACGGACTGTACACGTGGTTGACGGGTCTGGTAAGGACTGTACACGTGGCTGGTGGGTCTGGCACGGACTGAACACGTGGCTGGTGGGTCTGGCACGGCCTGTACACGTGGCTGGTGGGTCTGGTACGGACTGTACACGTGGCTGACGGGTCTGGTACAGACTGTACACGTGGCTGGTGGGTCTGATACGGACTGTGCACGTGGCTGGTAGTAGTAGGGTGTAAGCGCTACAGGGGAATTTTTTTTTCCTGGGAGAAAATTCCCCTGTAGCGCTTCGGGGTTTCAGGTGAATTTGTAAATTCCCCTGTAGCGCTTTAGGGTTTTCAGGAGAATTTGGGGAGTCACAGATTTGGAATTAGGGAATTCTTATGAGGAAAAATAATGTCATACGAGTTTGTTAAAGTTCTTATGAGAAAAATAATTTCCGAGACTTAGAAGTTTGTTAAGGCCTTATGGGAGAAATTCAAATAACGTGTGTAGCACTTTAGGGCTTCCAGGAGAACTCTACGGACATATTTTACATGTTTTCAACTTACAAAATCGTCTATGTAAGCCTTAGTTATTCATATAAATTTAGAAAATCACCTGTGTAAGTCATTGTTTTCAGGGTTTCGTACATCACACCCCCCTCCCTCCCCCCTTACCTCGCAATCTGTCGCGTCACCTTTATTTACTTTACGCCCGGACAGCCAGACGGCTCTTATCATATCTTATCTCCATAATATCTCTACCGTCCCTCCTCTCTCTCTCTCTCCTCCTCCTATTTCCTTACAACTATTTTCAGAGTTTCAAATAATCATAGAAGTTTATTTATATGTTTATGACCGAATTTGTAAAGGACCATTTTCAGAGAATATTGTCTTAGATGTTTTGTTAAGGAAAACAGGCAACTTATCCATAACATTTAGTTTTATATCCATTTACGGCTATTTCATCTGTAAAGACCAAATTGAACAGAGCCCAGTTTTAAGCTCATATTTCATCAGAGTCCAGTTTATACCGAAAATTCGCCAGAGTCTACTTTGAGAGCAATATTCGTCAGAGACAGTTTTAGCTCATATTTCATCAGAGACCATTTTATACCTAAAAATGAACAGAGTCCACTTTGTGAGCAAATTAGTCAGAGACAGTATTTAGCTCATATTTCATCAGAGTCCAGTTTATGCTCAAATTCGCCAGAGTCTACTTTGAGATCAAAATTAGTCAGAGACAGTTTTAGCTCATATTTCATCAGAGACCATTTTATACCTAAAAATGAACAGAGTCCACTTTGTGAGCAAATTAGTCAGAGTCAGTATTTAGCTCATATTTCATCAGAGTCCAGTTTATGCTCAAATTCGCCAAAGTCTACTTTGAGATCAAAATTAGTCAGAGACAGTTTTAGCTCATATTTCATCAGAGACCATTTTATACCTAAAAATGAACAGAGTCCACTTTGTGAGCAAATTAGTCAGAGACAGTACTTAGCTCATATTTCATCAGAGTCCAATTATCAACAGAAATTCGCCAGAGTCTACTTTGAGAGCAAATTTCATCAGTGTCCTGTAATCTGTGAAAATTTGACAGAGTCCAGTTCTTGATCGAAATTCATCAGAGTCCAGTTTTCTAGCAAAATTCGCCAGAGTCTACTTTGTGCCAAATATTCAGAGACCAGTTCATGATCGAAATTAATCAGAGTCCAGTTTTCTAGCAAAATTCGCCAGAGTCTACTTTGTGCCAAAATATTCAGAGTCCAGTTCATGATCGAAATTAATCAGAGTCCAATTAAAGACCCAAATTTGGCAGAGACCACATTTTCGCTACTAGCAGTCCAATCCCCCTGAAATTTTAAACAGTCATATTTCAGACGTAGTAAATAAGATCAAGTCAGTTACAGAGCTCCAGCTCTTGTCCCCCTGTATTTGCATATTTTCTCTATATTCACTGTGTTCTTCGTATTCTCATCCGTGTTCACTCCATGTTCTACAAATGTTCACAGTCCCATTCAGTTCATATTTTCACAAGTATCTCCATTTTTTCTGTAATCTTTCTCTTAGTCTCATTATGTTCTCTACAAAGTCTAGTCATATTTTCTATGTTTTCATATTCCCAGCATGTTCACTGTATTCATCAACTTTTCTTACATGTGTTCTTTACCATGTTCCCCATATGTTCTCTGGGTTTTCCCCTTACATGTTATTTAACGTTCCTTAACTAAAAAAATCTTTCGCCAATCAACTAAAACATAGTCACTTTCGTCATTTCTCAACTAAACTTATTATCCAGTCAACTAAAAATTGTCAAAGGAATCTTTCCAACACTGTTCATAACTAAACTTATTCCCTAGTCATCAGAAAATAACCGTGTTCTTCATGTTTCATTGTCATTTCATAACTAAAATTATCCATCAATCAACAGAAAAAGTCATATTCATCATTTCGTAACAGCCATTATGTTTTCGTCAAGAAAGAAAATATAGTCAAACATATCTATCATCGTCGTTCTTAACTGACATTTATACTTTGTGGAGCACTAAAAAATAGTCAAATGTAACTTTTTCAACACTTTCGTAACTAAAATTATATGTCGCTAAGTAAGAAAAATGGTCAAAGGAATCTTTCCAGCACTGTTCTTAACTAAACTTATTCCCCAGTCATCAGAAAATAACCGTGTTCTTCATGTTTCATTGTCATTTCATAACTAAAATTATCGGCCAATCATCAGAAAAAGTCATGTTCATCATGTTTTGGCTTTTGCTCAACTAAAAGTAATCATCGGTCAACTAAAAATAGTTAGTTCATCATGTTTCCTTGTCATTTCTTAACTGAAATATCACTTCTCTCATTTAAAATAGTCATGTGTAGCCTCTTTCAACACCGTTCTTAGCTAAAACAACCTTTCGCTTAGCTAAAAATTGTCAAAGGAAACTTCTTTCAGCACTGTTCATAACTAACTTTATCCATCGTCAAGTAAGAAAATATAGTCAAAGATATCTTTCATCACTGTTCTTAACTGACATTATACTTTGGGGAGCACAAAAATAGTCTCCCTCGTCATGTTTTGTCTTTTTCCTCAACTAAAAGAGTCAAATGTAACTTTTTCAACACTTTCGTAACTAAAATTATATGTCGCTAAGTAAGAAAAATAGTCAAAGGTGCTCTCCGTTACACCAAAGTTACTCTTCGAGAAATCAAAGACACTCTTCAATACATCAAGGACTTACTCAAAGACACCAAAGTTACACTCTAAGACATCCTTCGAGACATCAAAGACATCCTTTAAGACTTCAAGGGCACTCTTCGAGATATCAAAAGACACTCTCAAACACTCAAAAATTTACTCGCATCCTCAAAGTTATTCTCAGAGTCATCAAAAAGTTAATCTCAGTCATCAAAATGCTATTCTCTAAGTAGCCTTTCGTTCATCAGAGAAACTTTCTAAGACATCTTCGTTCATTAAAGTTAATCTCAGAGGCATAAAAGTTATTCTCGGAGCTATCAAATTAATCTCTAAAACAACAAAAGTTAATCTCTGTCATCAAAGTTGATCTGCAAGATATCTTCGAGACATCAAAGTTACTTTTCATTACATCAAAGACGCATTCAAATACTACCCATGTTCTCAGAAGTCATTCTCAAAGTTATTCAAAGAGCTAACAAAAGTTATTCTCAGAGTCACCTTCGTTCGTCAGAGAAACTTTCCAAAACATCTTTGTTCATCAAAGTTATTCTCAGAGTTAACAAAGGTAATCTCTAACTCACTCTCAGTCATCAAAGTTAATCCAAGAGACGTCAAAGTTAATCCAAGACATCATCTTTCATCAAAGATATTCTCTCTAAGCCATCAATGTTCTTCTCTAAGACATAAAAGTTATTCTCTATGTCAACAAAAGTTATTCTCTGAGCTAGCAAAATACTACTCATGTTCTCAAAGACATTCTCCAATTCATCAATGTTGTTTCAAAGACATCAAAGTTAATCTCAGAGTTATCCAAAGACATTCTCAAAGTCATCTAAAGTTATTCTCTAAGACATCAAAGTTATTCTAAGAGTTATCAAAAGTTATTCTCAGTCATGTTATGTTATTCTCTAACTCTCTTCCATTCATCAAAGACATTCTCTAAGCCCTCAAAGTTATTCTCTAAGACAACAAAGTCATTCCCAGAGTCATCAAAAGTTATTCTTCGAAACATAAAATTTGCTCTGTAAGATATCTTCGTTCATCAAACTTATTCTCCGAGATATCTAAAGTTATTCTCAGAACAATCAAAAGTTATTATAAGACAACAAAAGTTATTATCAGAGCTACCCAAAGCTATTCTCAGAGTCACCTTCGTTCGTCAGAGAAACTTTCAAAACATCTTTGTTCAACAAACTTGTTTTCAAAGTCATCAAAAGTTAATCTAAGACATCTGCTTTCATCAAAGTTATTTTCAGAGACATCTAAAGTTATTATGTAAGACATAAAAGTTATTCTCAGAGACATCAAATGTTATTCTCGAAGTCATCAAAGATATTTTCAGAGACATCTAAAGTTAATTTCTATGTTATAAAGTTATTCTCAGAGACATCTAAAGTTAATCTTGGTCATCAAAGTTGTTCTCTAAACATCAATGTTGTTCTCCAAGACATCAAAGATGTTCTCAAAATCATAAAAGTTATTCCCAGAGCTATCAAAGTTATTCTCAAAGTCATCAAAGTTATTCAAAGAGCTAACAAAAGTTATTCTCTAAGTAACCTTTCGTTCATCAGAGAAGCTTTCTAAGACATCTTCGTTCATCAATGTTGATCTCTAAGTCACCTTTGTTCATCAAAGAAACTCTCCTTCTTCCATCAAGTTATACTTTAAGACAACATTGTTGTTCTCTAAGACATCTTCAGGCATAAAATTTCTCCCCAAATGTAACTAGTTCAGCTTTTCATACCAAGCCTGCACTTGTTAAAATATATTTTCGCAGTCACGTTACCCTAAAACTGTTCTCTGAACTATCCTAACTTAACTTACCTTACCTTACCTATCTTACCTAACTTTACCTATCTTACCTAACTTAACCTGCATAACCTATCTTACCTAACTTTACCTATATTACCTTACCATACCTTACCTATCTTACTGACTTTACCTATCTTACCTAACCTTACCTATCTTACTTAACATACCTTACCTATCTTACTGACTTTACCTATCTTACCTAACTTAACCTGCATAACCTTACCATACCTTACCTATCTTACTGACTTTACCTATCTTACCTAACTTAACCTGCATAACCTTACTTTACCTATGTTACCTTACCTACCTTTCCTAACTTAACCTGCTTAACCTATCTTACCTAACTTTACCTATATTACCTTACCATACCTTACCTATCTTACTGACTTTACCTATCTTACTGACTTTACCTATCTTACCTAACTTAACCTGCATAACCTAACTTTACCTATGTTACCTTACCTACCTTACCTATCTTACCTAACCTAACCTAACCTAACTTTACCTATGTTACCTTACCTTACCTACCTTTCCTAACTTAACCTGCTTAACCTATCTTACCTAACTTTACCTATGTTACCTTACCTACCTTTCCTAACTTAACCTGCTTAACCTATCTTATCTATCTTACCTATCTTACCTAACTTTACCTATCTTACCTAACTTTACCTATGTTACCTTACCTTACCTACCTTTCCTAACTTTACCTATCTTACCTAACTTACCTACATTACCTAACTTAACTTAACCTGCATAACCTAACTTAACCTAACTTACCTTACCTTACCTAACTTATATAACTTATCTTACCTATCCTAACGTAACCTAACTTGCTTTACCTAACTTAATCTTACATTCCCAAACTGATGTATCCTAACTTATCTAGTCAAACCAGACATGATCTAACTTAAGTATTCCTTCTTGTCTTTGTGTTTCGTCAATCATTGTCTCATATTCATTTACTCATTTCATTAGTTAATTTCTCAAATGGCCACTTATGCATTTCAAGTGCTATTTTGTTAGAGATTGGATATTTAAGCATTTCAAAGAATTATAATTTCTCAAATGGACGTTTTGCATTTCAAGTGCTATTTGTTAGAGATTGGATATTTAAGCATTTCAAAGAATTTTTGTTATATATGGGCATTTACTCATTTCAAGGGATAATTTCTCAAATGGACGTTTTTGCATTTCAAGTGTTATTTGTTTAAGATTGGGTATTTAACCATTTCAAAGGATTTTTTGTTATATATGGGAACTTACTCGTTTCAAGGGCTAATTTCTCAAATGGTCATTTTTGCAGATCAAGGGTTATTTGTTAAAGTTCATCAAGTTGCCCATAAGTTGTATTTATTATGTTTGTTATCATATGTTCTTATTCCCCAACCCCTTAACCTAACCTCTTGTAATCTTAGTGTATTTAGTAGGTTCTATCTTATGTTCTTATTCCCCAACCCTTTAACCTAACCTTTCAGATGTAGTTTGTTGAATATATTATCCTTTTCCTAACCTTTTTACCCAAACCATCTTTCCTTCTTTACTTTGATTCTCCTACTCCTTCTAACCCTCCTTTTCTATCTCTCTCCCTTATTCTCTCTCTTCCTCCCCCTCTCTCTCCCTCATTTGCTCAAATGCTCTCTTGTTTCTCAATTCAAGTCTTAGTGCTCCCATGCCCACACTCTCTCTCATTCTCTCTTCTTTGGTCCCATTTTCTTCCTCCCCCTCTCTCTTACTCCTTGTTCTTCCTTAATGCTCTCACTCCCTTGAGCTCTTGTTTCTCAATTTCAAGTCTTAGTAGATCTGATTCTTTACTATTGTAATTTTTATTATTACTATGATAAAGAATGAACTTATATGTGAAAACAAAGTAAAGAAGGAAAGAAGGTTAAGTGGGATGGTGGGTTTGGGTAAAAATATACAAAAAGGAGAAACAAAACTACATCTGAAAGGTTAGGTTAAAGGGTTGGGGAATAAGAACATAAGATAGAACCTACTAAATACACTAAGATTACAAGAGGTTAGGTTAAGGGGTTGGGGAATAAGAACATATGATAACAAACATAATAAATACAACTTATGGGCAACTTGATGAACTTTAACAAATAACCCTTGATCTGCAAAAATGACCATTTGAGAAATTAGCCCTTGAAACGAGTAAGTTCCCATATATAACAAAAAATCCTTTGAAATGGTTAAATACCCAATCTTAAACAAATAACACTTGAAATGCAAAAACGTCCATTTGAGAAATTATCCCTTGAAATGAGTAAATGCCCATATATAACAAAAATTCTTTGAAATGCTTAAATATCCAATCTCTAACAAATAGCACTTGAAATGCAAAACGTCCATTTGAGAAATTATAATTCTTTGAAATGCTTAAATATCCAATCTCTAACAAAATAGCACTTGAAATGCATAAGTGGCCATTTGAGAAATTAACTAATGAAATGAGTAAATGAATATGAGACAATGATTGACGAAACACAAAGACAAGAAGGAATACTTAAGTTAGATCATGTCTGGTTTGACTAGATAAGTTAGGATACATCAGTTTGGGAATGTAAGATTAAGTTAGGTAAAGCAAGTTAGGTTACGTTAGGATAGGTAAGATAAGTTATATAAGTTAGGTAAGGTAAGGTAAGTTAGGTTAAGTTAGGTTATGCAGGTTAAGTTCAGTTAGGTAATGTAGGTAAGTTAGGTAAGATAGGTAAAGTTAGGAAAGGTAGGTAAGGTAAGGTAACATAGGTAAAGTTAGGTAAGATAGGTAAAGTTAGGTAAGATAGGTAAGATAGGTAAGATAGGTTAAGCAGGTTAAGTTAGGAAAGGTAGGTAAGGTAACATAGGTAAAGTTAGGTAAGATAGGTTAAGCAGGTTAAGTTAGGAAAGGTAGGTAAGGTAAGGTAACATAGGTAAAGTTAGGTTAGGTTAGGTTAGGTAAGATAGGTAAGGTAGGTAAGGTAACATAGGTAAAGTTAGGTTATGCAGGTTAAGTTAGGTAAGATAGGTAAAGTCAGTAAGATAGGTAAGGTATGGTAAGGTAATATAGGTAAAGTTAGGTAAGATAGGTTAAGCAGGTTAAGTTAGGAAAGGTAGGTAAGGTAACATAGGTAAAGTAAGGTTATGCAGGTTAAGTTAGGTAAGATAGGTAAAGTCAGTAAGATAGGTAAGGTATGGTAAGGTTATGCAGGTTAAGTTAGGTAAGATAGGTAAAGTCAGTAAGATAGGTAAGGTATGTTAAGTAAGATAGGTAAGGTTAGGTAAGATAGGTAAAGTCAGTAAGATAGGTAAGGTATGGTAAGGTAATATAGGTAAAGTTAGGTAAGATAGGTTATGCAGGTTAAGTTAGGTAAGATAGGTAAAGTTAGGTAAGATAGGTAAGGTAAGGTAAGTTAAGTTAGGATAGTTCAGAGAACAGTTTTAGGGTAACGTGACTGCGAAAATATATTTTAACAAGTGCAGGCTTGGTATGAAAAGCTGAACTAGTTACATTTGGGGAGAAATTTTATGCCTGAAGATGTCTTAGAGAACAACAATGTTGTCTTAAAGTATAACTTGATGGAAGAAGGAGAGTTTCTTTGATGAACAAAGGTGACTTAGAGATCAACATTGATGAACGAAGATGTCTTAGAAAGCTTCTCTGATGAACGAAAGGTTACTTAGAGAATAACTTTTGTTAGCTCTTTGAATAACTTTGATGACTTTGAGAATAACTTTGATAGCTCTGGGAATAACTTTTATGATTTTGAGAACATCTTTGATGTCTTGGAGAACAACATTGATGTTTAGAGAACAACTTTGATGACCAAGATTAACTTTAGATGTCTCTGAGAATAACTTTATAACATAGAAATTAACTTTAGATGTCTCTGAAAATATCTTTGATGACTTCGAGAATAACATTTGATGTCTCTGAGAATAACTTTTATGTCTTACATAATAACTTTAGATGTCTCTGAAAATAACTTTGATGAAAGCAGATGTCTTAGATTAACTTTTGATGACTTTGAAAACAAGTTTGTTGAACAAAGATGTTTTGAAAGTTTCTCTGACGAACGAAGGTGACTCTGAGAATAGCTTTGGGTAGCTCTGATAATAACTTTTGTTGTCTTATAATAACTTTTGATTGTTCTGAGAATAACTTTAGATATCTCGGAGAATAAGTTTGATGAACGAAGATATCTTACAGAGCAAATTTTATGTTTCGAAGAATAACTTTTGATGACTCTGGGAATGACTTTGTTGTCTTAGAGAATAACTTTGAGGGCTTAGAGAATGTCTTTGATGAATGGAAGAGAGTTAGAGAATAACATAACATGACTGAGAATAACTTTTGATAACTCTTAGAATAACTTTGATGTCTTAGAGAATAACTTTAGATGACTTTGAGAATGTCTTTGGATAACTCTGAGATTAACTTTGATGTCTTTGAAACAACATTGATGAATTGGAGAATGTCTTTGAGAACATGAGTAGTATTTTGCTAGCTCAGAGAATAACTTTTGTTGACATAGAGAATAACTTTTATGTCTTAGAGAAGAACATTGATGGCTTAGAGAGAATATCTTTGATGAAAGATGATGTCTTGGATTAACTTTGACGTCTCTTGGATTAACTTTGATGACTGAGAGTGAGTTAGAGATTACCTTTGTTAACTCTGAGAATAACTTTGATGAACAAAGATGTTTTGGAAAGTTTCTCTGACGAACGAAGGTGACTCTGAGAATAACTTTTGTTAGCTCTTTGAATAACTTTGAGAATGACTTCTGAGAACATGGGTAGTATTTGAATGCGTCTTTGATGTAATGAAAAGTAACTTTGATGTCTCGAAGATATCTTGCAGATCAACTTTGATGACAGAGATTAACTTTTGTTGTTTTAGAGATTAATTTGATAGCTCCGAGAATAACTTTTATGCCTCTGAGATTAACTTTAATGAACGAAGATGTCTTAGAAAGTTTCTCTGATGAACGAAAGGCTACTTAGAGAATAGCATTTTGATGACTGAGATTAACTTTTTGATGACTCTGAGAATAACTTTGAGGATGCGAGTAAATTTTTGAGTGTTTGAGAGTGTCTTTTGATATCTCGAAGAGTGCCCTTGAAGTCTTAAAGGATGTCTTTGATGTCTCGAAGGATGTCTTAGAGTGTAACTTTGGTGTCTTTGAGTAAGTCCTTGATGTATTGAAGAGTGTCTTTGATTTCTCGAAGAGTAACTTTGGTGTAACGGAGAGCACCTTTGACTATTTTTCTTACTTAGCGACATATAATTTTAGTTACGAAAGTGTTGAAAAAGTTACATTTGACTCTTTTAGTTGAGGAAAAAGACAAAACATGACGAGGGAGACTATTTTTGTGCTCCCCAAAGTATAATGTCAGTTAAGAACAGTGATGAAAGATATCTTTGACTATATTTTCTTACTTGACGATGGATAAAGTTAGTTATGAACAGTGCTGAAAGAAGTTTCCTTTGACAATTTTTAGCTAAGCGAAAGGTTGTTTTAGCTAAGAACGGTGTTGAAAGAGGCTACACATGACTATTTTAAATGAGAGAAGTGATATTTCAGTTAAGAAATGACAAGGAAACATGATGAACTAACTATTTTTAGTTGACCGATGATTACTTTTAGTTGAGCAAAAGCCAAAACATGATGAACATGACTTTTTCTGATGATTGGCCGATAATTTTAGTTATGAAATGACAATGAAACATGAAGAACACGGTTATTTTCTGATGACTGGGGAATAAGTTTAGTTAAGAACAGTGCTGGAAAGATTCCTTTGACCATTTTTCTTACTTAGCGACATATAATTTTAGTTACGAAAGTGTTGAAAAAGTTACATTTGACTATTTTTTAGTGCTCCACAAAGTATAAATGTCAGTTAAGAACGACGATGATAGATATGTTTGACTATATTTTCTTTCTTGACGAAAACATAATGGCTGTTACGAAATGATGAATATGACTTTTTCTGTTGATTGATGGATAATTTTAGTTATGAAATGACAATGAAACATGAAGAACACGGTTATTTTCTGATGACTAGGGAATAAGTTTAGTTATGAACAGTGTTGGAAAGATTCCTTTGACAATTTTTAGTTGACTGGATAATAAGTTTAGTTGAGAAATGACGAAAGTGACTATGTTTTAGTTGATTGGCGAAAGATTTTTTTAGTTAAGGAACGTTAAATAACATGTAAGGGGAAAACCCAGAGAACATATGGGGAACATGGTAAAGAACACATGTAAGAAAAGTTGATGAATACAGTGAACATGCTGGGAATATGAAAACATAGAAAATATGACTAGACTTTGTAGAGAACATAATGAGACTAAGAGAAAGATTACAGAAAAAATGGAGATACTTGTGAAAATATGAACTGAATGGGACTGTGAACATTTGTAGAACATGGAGTGAACACGGATGAGAATACGAAGAACACAGTGAATATAGAGAAAATATGCAAATACAGGGGGACAAGAGCTGGAGCTCTGTAACTGACTTGATCTTATTTACTACGTCTGAAATATGACTGTTTAAAATTTCAGGGGGATTGGACTGCTAGTAGCGAAAATGTGGTCTCTGCCAAATTTGGGTCTTTAATTGGACTCTGATTAATTTCGATCATGAACTGGACTCTGAATATTTTGGCACAAAGTAGACTCTGGCGAATTTTGCTAGAAAACTGGACTCTGATTAATTTCGATCATGAACTGGTCTCTGAATATTTGGCACAAAGTAGACTCTGGCGAATTTTGCTAGAAAACTGGACTCTGATGAATTTCGATCAAGAACTGGACTCTGTCAAATTTTCACAGATTACAGGACACTGATGAAATTTGCTCTCAAAGTAGACTCTGGCGAATTTCTGTTGATAATTGGACTCTGATGAAATATGAGCTAAGTACTGTCTCTGACTAATTTGCTCACAAAGTGGACTCTGTTCATTTTTAGGTATAAAATGGTCTCTGATGAAATATGAGCTAAAACTGTCTCTGACTAATTTTGATCTCAAAGTAGACTTTGGCGAATTTGAGCATAAACTGGACTCTGATGAAATATGAGCTAAATACTGACTCTGACTAATTTGCTCACAAAGTGGACTCTGTTCATTTTTAGGTATAAAATGGTATCTGATGAAATATGAGCTAAAACTGTCTCTGACGAATATTGCTCTCAAAGTAGACTCTGGCGAATTTGAGCATAAACTGGACTCTGATGAAATATGAGCTAAATACTGTCTCTGACTAATTTTGCTGACAAAGTGGACTCTGTTCATTTTTAGGTATAAAATGGTCTCTGATGAAATATGAGCTAAAACTGTCTCTGACTAATTTTGATCTAAAAGTAGACTCTGGCGAATTTGAGCATAAACTGGACTCTGATGAAATATGAGCTAAATACTGTCTCTGACTAATTTGCTCACAAAGTGGACTCTGTTCATTTTTAGGTATAAAATGGTCTCTGATGAAATATGAGCTAAAACTGTCTCTGACGAATTTTGCTGACAAAGTGGACTCTGTTCATTTTTAGGTATAAAATGGTCTCTGATGAAATATGAGCTAAAACTGTCTCTGACTAATTTTGATCTCAAAGTAGACTCTGGCGAATTTGAGCATAAACTGGACTCTGATGAAATATGAGCTAAATACTGTCTCTGACTAATTTGCTCACAAAGTGGACTCTGTTCATTTTTAGGTATAAAATGGTCTCTGATGAAATATGAGCTAAAACTGTCTCTGACGAATATTGCTCTCAAAGTAGACTCTGGCGAATTTTCGGTATAAACTGGACTCTGATGAAATATGAGCTTAAAACTGGGCTCTGTTCAATTTGGTCTTTACAGATGAAATAGCCGTAAATGGATATAAAACTAAATGTTATGGATAAGTTGCCTGTTTTCCTTAACAAAACATCTAAGACAATATTCTCTGAAAATGGTCCTTTACAAATTCGGTCATAAACATATAAATAAACTTCTATGATTATTTGAAACTCTGAAAATAGTTGTAAGGAAATAGGAGGAGGAGAGAGAGAGAGAGGAGGGACGGTAGAGATATTATGGAGATAAGATATGATAAGAGCCGTCTGGCTGTCCGGGCGTAAAGTAAATAAAGGTGACGCGACAGATTGCGAGGTAAGGGGGGAGGGAGGGGGGTGTGATGTACGAAACCCTGAAAACAATGACTTACACAGGTGATTTTCTAAATTTATATGAATAACTAAGGCTTACATAGACGATTTTGTAAGTTGAAAACATGTAAAATATGTCCGTAGAGTTCTCCTGGAAGCCCTAAAGTGCTACACACGTTATTTGAATTTCTCCCATAAGGCCTTAACAAACTTCTAAGTCTCGGAAATTATTTTTCTCATAAGAACTTTAACAAACTCGTATGACATTATTTTTCCTCATAAGAATTCCCTAATTCCAAATCTGTGACTCCCCAAATTCACCTGAAAACCCTGACATGCCACAGGGGATTTTCTGCCAAAAAAAAAAGGTACCTGTGGCATGTCAAGTCCACAGGGGTCCGCTCCCCAAAAAAAAAGGTACCTGTGGCATGTCATCCCTACTACTGCTGGTGGGTCTGGTACGGACTGTACACGTGGCTGACGGGACTGGTACGGACTGTACACGTGGCTGACGTGTCTAGTACGGAGTGTACACGTGGCTGACGGGTCTGGTACGGACTGTACACGTGGCTGACGGGTCTGGTACGGATTGTGCACGTGGCTGGTGGGTCTGGTACGGACTGTACACGTCGCTGACGGGTCTGGTTCGGACTGTACACGTGGCTAACGGGTCTGGTACGGACTGTACACGTGGCTGGTGGGTCTGGTACGGACTGTACACGTGGCTGGTGGGTGTAGCACGGACTGAACACGTTTCTGACGGGTCTGGTACGGACTGTACACGTGGCTGACGGGTCTGGTACGGACTGTACACGTGGCTGACGGGTCTGGTACGGACTGTACACGTGGCTGACGGGTCTGGTACGGACTGTACACGTGGCTGACGGGTCTGGTACAGACTGTACACGTGGCTGACGGGTCTGGTACAGACTGTACACGTGGCTGACGGGTCTGGTACGGACTATACACGTGGCTGACGGGTCTGGTACGGACTATACACGTGGCTGACGGGTCTGGTACGGACTGTACACGTGGCTGACGGGTCTGGTACGGACTGAACACGTGGCTGGTGGGTCTGGTACGGACTGTACACGTGGCTGACGGGTCTGGTACAGACTGTACACGTGGCTGGTGGGTCTTATACGGACTGTGCACGTGGCTGGTGGGTCTGGTACGGACTGTACACGTGGCTGACGGGACTGGTACGGACTGTACACGTGGCTGACGTGTCTAGTACGGAGTGTACACGTGGCTGACGGGTCTGGTACGGACTGTACACGTGGCTGACGGGTCTGGTACGGATTGTGCACGTGGCTGGTGGGTCTGGTACGGACTGTACACGTCGCTGACGGGTCTGGTTCGGACTGTACACGTGGCTAACGGGTCTGGTACGGACTGTACACGTGGCTGGTGGGTCTAGTACGGACTGTACACGTGGCTGGTGGGTGTAGCACGGACTGAACACGTTTCTGACGGGTCTGGTACGGACTGTACACGTGGCTGACGGGTCTGGTACGGACTGTACACGTGGCTGACGGGTCTGGTACGGACTGTACACGTGGCTGACGGGTCTGGTACGGACTGTACACGTGGCTGACGGGTCTGGTACAGACTGTACACGTGGCTGACGGGTCTGGTACAGACTGTACACGTGGCTGACGGGTCTGGTACGGACTATACACGTGGCTGACGGGTCTGGTACGGACTATACACGTGGCTGACGGGTCTGGTACGGACTGTACACGTGGCTGACGGGTCTGGTACGGACTGAACACGTGGCTGGTGGGTCTGGTACGGACTGTACACGTGGCTGACGGGTCTGGTACGGACTGATCACGTGGCTGGCGGGTCTGGTACGGACTGTACACGTGGCTGACGGGTCTGGAACGGACTGATCACGTGGCTGACGGGTCTGGTACGGGTTGTACACGTGGCTGGTGGGTCAGGTACGGACTGAACACGTGACTGACGGGTCTGGTACAGACTGTACACGTTGCTGACCGGTCTGGTACGGACTGATCACGTGGCTGGTGGGTCTGGTACAGACTGTACACGTGGCTGGTGGGTCTGGTACGGACTGTACACGTGGCTGACGGGTCTGGTACGGACTGTACACGTGGCTGACGCGTCTAGTACGGACAGTACACGTGGCTGACGGGTCTGGTACGGACTGCACACGTGGCTGGTGGGTCTGGTACGGACTGTACACGTGGCTGACGGGTCTGGTACGGACTGATTACGTGGCTGACGGGTCTGGTACGGACTGATCACGTGGCTGACGGGTCTGGTTCGGACTGTACACGTGGCTAACGGGTCTGGTACGGACTGTACACGTGGCTGGTGGGTCTGGTACGGACTGTACACGTGGCTGGTGGGTGTAGTACGGACTGAACACGTGGCTGACGGGTCTGGTACGGACTGTACACGTGGCTGACGGGTCTGGTACGGACTGTACACGTGGCTGACGGGTCTGGTACGGACTGTACACGTGGCTGACGGGTATGGTACGGACTGTACACGTGGCTGACGGGTCCGGTACGGCCTGTACACGTGGCTGACGGGACTGGTACGGACTGTACACGTGGCTGGTGGGTCTGGTACAGACTGTACACGTGGCTGGTGGGTCTGGTACGGACTGTACACGTGGCTGACGGGTCTGGTACGGACTGATCACGTGGCTGGTGGGTCTGGTACGGACTGTACACGTAGCCGACGCGTCTAGTACGGACTGTACACGTGGCTGACGGGTCTGGTACGGACTGTACACGTGGCTGACGGGTCTGGTACGGACTGTACACGTAGTTGACGGGTCTGGTAAGGACTGTACACGTGGCTGGTGGGTCTGGCACGGACTGAACACGTGGCTGGTGGGTCTGGCACGGCCTGTACACGTGGCTGGTGGGTCTGGTACGGACTGTACACGTGGCTGACGGGTCTGGTACAGACTGTACACGTGGCTGGTGGGTCTGATACGGACTGTGCACGTGGCTGGTGGGTCTGGTACGGACTGTACACGTGGCTGACGGGACTGGTACGGACTGTACACGTGGCTGACGTGTCTAGTACGGAGTGTACACGTGGCTGACGGGTCTGGTACGGACTGTACACGTGGCTGACGGGTCTGATACGGATTGTGCACGTGGCTGGTGGGTCTGGTACGGACTGTACACGTCGCTGACGGGTCTGGTTCGGACTGTACACGTGGCTAACGGGTCTGGTACGGACTGTACACGTGGCTGGTGGGTCTGGTACGGACTGTACACGTGGCTGGTGGGTGTAGCACGGACTGAACACGTTTCTGACGGGTCTGGTACGGACTGTACACGTGGCTGACGGGTCTGGTACGGACTGTACACGTGGCTGACGGGTCTGGTACGGACTGTACACGTGGCTGACGGGTCTGGTACGGACTGTACACGTGGCTGACGGGTCTGGTACAGACTGTACACGTGGCTGACGGGTCTGGTACAGACTGTACACGTGGCTGACGGGTCTGGTACGGACTATACACGTGGCTGACGGGTCTGGTACGGACTATACACGTGGCTGACGGGTCTGGTACGGACTGTACACGTGGCTGACGGGTCTGGTACGGACTGAACACGTGGCTGGTGGGTCTGGTACGGACTGTACATGTGGCTGACGGGTCTGGTACGGACTGATCACGTGGCTGGCGGGTCTGGTACGGACTGTACACGTGGCTGACGGGTCTGGTACGGACTGATCACGTGGCTGACGGGTCTGGTACGGGTTGTACACGTGGCTGGTGGGTCTGGTACGGACTGAACACGTGACTGACGGGTCTGGTACAGACTGTACACGTTGCTGACCGGTCTGGTACGGACTGATCACGTGGCTGGTGGGTCTGGTACAGACTGTACACGTGGCTGGTGGGTCTGGTACGGACTGTACACGTGGCTGACGGGTCTGGTACGGACTATACACGTGGCTGACGGGTCTGGTACGGACTGTACACGTGGCTGACGGGTCTGGTACGGACTGAACACGTGGCTGGTGGGTCTGGTACGGACTGTACACGTGGCTGACGGGTCTGTTACGGACTGATCACGTGGCTGGCGGGTCTGGTACGGACTGTACACGTGGCTGACGGGTCTGGTACGGACTGATCACGTGGCTGACGGGTCTGGTACGGGTTGTACACGTGGCTGGTGGGTCTGGTACGGACTGAACACGTGACTGACGGGTCTGGTACAGACTGTACACGTTGCTGACCGGTCTGGTACGGACTGATCACGTGGCTGGTGGGTCTGGTACAGACTGTACACGTGGCTGGTGGGTCTGGTACGGACTGTACACGTGGCTGACGGGTCTGGTACGGACTGTACACGTGGCTGACGCGTCTAGTACGGACAGTACACGTGGCTGACGGGTCTGGTACGGACTGCACACTTGGCTGGTGGGTCTGGTACGGACTGTACACGTGGCTGACGGGTCTGGTACGGACTGATTACGTGGCTGACGGGTCTGGTACGGACTGATCACGTGGCTGACGGGTCTGGTTCGGACTGTACACGTGGCTAACGGGTCTGGTACGGACTGTACACGTGGCTGGTGGGTCTGGTACGGACTGTACACGTGGCTGGTGGGTGTAGTACGGACTGAACACGTGGCTGACGGGTCTGGTACGGACTGTACACGTGGCTGACGGGTCTGGTACGGACTGTACACGTGGCTGACGGGTCTGGTACGGACTGTACACGTGGCTGACGGGTCTGGTACGGACTGTACACGTGGCTGACGGGTCTGGTACGGCCTGTACACGTGGCTGACGGGACTGGTACGGACTGTACACGTGGCTGGTGGGTCTGGTACAGACTGTACACGTGGCTGGTGGGTCTGGTACGGACTGTACACGTGGCTGACGGGTCTGGTACGGACTGATCACGTGGCTGGTGGGTCTGGTACGGACTGTACACGTGGCTGACGGGTCTGATACGGACTGTACACGTGGCTGGTGGGTCTGGTACGGACTGTACACGTAGCCGACGCGTCTAGTACGGACTGTACACGTGGCTGACGGGTCTGGTACGGACTGTACACGTGGCTGACGGGTCTGGTACGGACTGTACACGTGGTTGACGGGTCTGGTAAGGACTGTACACGTGGCTGGTGGGTCTGGCACGGACTGAACACGTGGCTGGT
>NC_091154.1:53885856-53904499 GCF_040958095.1 Procambarus clarkii | reverse complement strand
TTCTACTAATAATAATATTACATCTTTCATAAGAAACGAAGAGCTAACTTTTATATCATTTTGCTTAATAATTATTTCGAAAGGTGACCTAAAAATAGTGAGTGTTTTTTTATTCTCACTTTGGTACCAACACTTATTACAATTTCCTCTCTTTACCACAACATTTTGGAGATTAGGTAAATATAATACCCAAGAATTTAACAGCTCTTCAAATTGTTTTACTTCTGATGGTACAGCTATAATTAAGTTCTCTGATTCTTCAATATACTTTATAATATCTGTAAACTTTTGTCTTACTCTCTTTTGGTAATAAGGCTCGTCAGCCATTATGTCAAGTTTCAATAATAAATAATAATAGGAGGATTCAGCTTCCAGTCCCTCTTAAAAGACTTATGTATGTACAAAGGATCAGCAATATAAAGAAAATTATAGAATATTAAAAAAAATATGAAAATTGGTAACAAGAATTTGAAGAAAATACTGTTGTAGTTGGCCTGACAGAATTCAGTGTCGTGCGCCGATCATATTTGCACGATAAATATTTTACTTCTGACATATATAGGTTCTCTGATTCTACAATATCCTTTATATTATCTTGTAAGCTTTTCTCTCTCTCTCTATTGTTTAGTGATAAGGATCATGTACCAATATGGCGAGTGTTTCATTCATATATCGATGTATTGAGACTTCAATAGAATTTACTAGTATCAATGAAATTAAACAGGGACACTTATCCACTAGAAATAATATTTTTGAAATAATTATTAATAATAATAATAATAATAATAATAATAATAATAATAATAATAATAATTTAGGAGGAGGAGGAGGAAATGTAATTAGTCGTCCTAGGTTGGTTTTAAAACGATCGCTGCATCAACCAAAAATTAAACAATTTTAAAAAAAAAACTCAGAGATAATTACACAAAAATGTGCTGAATTATTATGTAAGGAGCCATATAATGAACTCTTAGCAATGAACCAAAAATGGCAATGTAATATTTTTTGTCCTTTTCATGAAGTTCGTGGTAAATCTCGTACACCTTCAGGTAGACTTTATATTCATCGTCATCGTTTTCACTGTTATTCCACAAATTGTAATAAAAGAGTTTCAACTGAGAAACTCCTAAATTTTCTCTTAAATAAAAACCAAAAATGATTTCTTCGACATACCAGTATTTTCTTCAAATTCCGGTTATAATTTTCGTACTTTTTTTTATATTTTTAATTTTCTTTATATTACTGATCGTTTTTACATTCATAGTTTTTTACGTCAAAGTATTAAAGAGGGAATTGAAGCTGAAGAAATTGCATTTGAAGAAAGACACGAATTTATTGATCTACAAGGTTGGCTAAATTATAATGAATATGATAACAATAATGACATTAAAATCAATAAATGTAAGGGAATGATTTTAAAAGTAGATAGTTCTCAGTCACATGACAATCAAATTTGTCAAAAACTTGGGGGCCGTAAATGTGGACGTTATTTAGAAAAGGTCGTAATACCTATATCATCTTCTACTAGCAATATAAAATATTATTATGGAGGTGGAATCCTCAAACCAGGATGCACATACTGTCTTTGGAAACAACCAGAAGAAAAATTCTGTGACCCAGTATGGGGTTTTCTACAGTATTCATTTGAAGAAGATCGATGGAAGTGTAAATCCTACCTACCAGGTCTTTATAACGCAACTACAAATAGATTAACTGCATGTGAACCAGGAGGAACTTTGGTTAAAATTACCAATGGGCAGGATGAAGTAGTGGACCTTACTCAAATGACCCCCCAAGACTTTTTTATACCATTAAAAGAACAAGAAAAATATATATGTCGATGTTCCCCTGGATATATTTCTAATCCAGATATCTCACGTTCAGCCTGTTTCCGTGATCCTTGTCTGGTACATTTACCATCTGGTGTAATTACAGCTCCAGGTTATTCTAATGGTCTATGTAACTGCGGTCCTATGTATACTAACTTACATGACAATAAACATTTTCCGTGTACAGCGTGTCCGGATCCCCATTTTGATGAGGAAAAACAAGAATTATCTATTTGGATGAAGTGTAAGATTGATAAAAATAATATTGAAATACATAAAGGAACATATCCATGTTCAAATTTTGAAGATATTGAACGTGGATGTGCAAAGGTAATTTTAAAGGCAAAATTTGTATCCAAGACTGATTTGATTGATTACGAAAATACCGAAAATTTTTTTAATCGATTTATGAATTCACTCAATATTAAAAACAAAACTAAATAATGTTTGCATGTAACTCTGATGGTAGTATAGAAATCCCATTATCTTATTTCAAAAAATTACACTTTTATCCTCCTGCTTTACCTTTAGGAACAATTGTTCTAACCAACTATCATCATCATAATATTAATAATGTTGATAAGAATGATGATGATGTTACCTTTGAAAATAATAGTGTAGAAGACTTACAATTATTTGTACAATACTTACTCATAAAATTGAAAAGGAAATTTATTATGAAATTGGATTCCCATTCAGTCTGTGATTACTCTCCTAATATAAATAATGTTGCACAGTTCTTAGAAAATGGGAGTGGGAGTGGTAAAATTAACATTTTATTTATTAATATTCCAATTTTCTTTTTCCCTGATATTAAAAAAGATGAGCCATTACATAAACGGATATTACGAGTTGTATCCAACACTCATAAAATTACTCAGCTAGTGGAAGAATATATGTCTTCAAAATACAAATCCTCACAGAAAAAATAATGTTATATGATAACGTTACAACTTGTTTTGAAAATTATGGCATTAAATGTCTCTGTAATACAAATTTTCGAATGGATTATTTTGAACAAATGACTAAACAAAAATTCAAATTTTCCTTTTTTACAGTAGGAAATGTAACCACTTTTCTTGAAAGAATATATGGGAGAGACAATTTAAAACATCCGATATGGTCTTTGTCAGTACACACAACAACACCGGAAGAGTCCGTTATGGTTTTGAGAATCTTAAACGTGAAATTTTGTAATGGATGTAAGAAAGAAATAATAGGAGATGGTATACCTTCGTCTTACCATACTGGATCGCTAAAAATTGTTTCAAACAATCCTCCTTCAGTTCAATATTTTGATAATACAGGACGTGAGTTGTTTCAGAGTATAAGCAAAAGTAATAATTTTGTAGCAACGGCTGCCTACTATCTCTATTGTGCATTAAGTGATGATGAGTATCCCTTATGTAATTTATATGGGAAATGTTTTTGTAATGAAAATTACCGATGGAATTATATTTTATCTGTTCTGAAGAAAAGCTTCAAACCTAAGGAGATGTCACAATCAAAAATTGAAGATGCAGTTCATTTTATATATGGAGATAAACCATACTTTTTAAACATAACAAATAAGGAAAATAATCAATATCATATTGTTATATCAAATTTAAAATTTCGATGTTTCAAAGAACGAGGTTCAATGAATATTCTTTATGATCAGGAAAAATGTTGTATTCAAGTACAATTTTTAGATGTTTATGGAAACATTTTACCAACTTCTTGGTTTAAATTATTCGATGAATATTATTATATCCAAATTGGTATTCGCAAAGTTATTACTCCCATAATGTTATTAGCATTTGTAAGTCATTATTATTATTTTGTATTTAGGGATTTTGAAGTTGGCATGTATTGTTCGTTCTTCAAATGGATTAATGATGAAAATAGTGATAATATAGATTATAATTATGATACAGAGGCAAGTAACGACTACAAAGAATATGGAAGTAGTGATTATGAAAGTAGTGATGAAATATTTGTTTAATAAAAAGAATATATATATATATTTTTTCAGTTTTTTATTAATTTTATTTAAAATAAATGTTTATAAAATAAATAAATAATATATAATATGACTTTGAGTGACTTTTTGTTTGTTTTATTTTTATATAAAATATCGAATTGAACTATAAAGGGGAAAATATTATTTCAGTTTTCTTAAATTTTATCTCAAATTATAAAGTAACTATGAATATTTTAATCAAAATGTATATTTTGTTTTTTTTATTTTAAATATAAATAAAAAATTATACATAAAATTAATAATATTATATATTTAATATCTATGATAAATAAAATTATGTTTATAAAATTAACAAAACTTAAACATCAAAAATTTTATATTATATAGAAATGTTTATAAGTTTTATTTTGCAATAAAATTTGGAAAAATATATAAATCCATAAAGAATTAATTGATTCTCTTCTTTTTTTTGCCTTAATTAAAAAATAACCAATACAAAATTTGGAGTTATAAATAAAATTTGATGTCTTATTTGGGAAACTATTCAAGATCTGATTTGCCTAATAAGCCAATGAATGGTCCACCACCGGCTTATGGTCCACCACAGGGTCCCCACTGACCACAGGCTGGTGGTCAACCCCATTTTTTTCCACAAAATATTTTTTATGGATGAGATACCATATCTAATAAAAAAAAAAAAAGAATGATGTGCTGTTACACTGCCCCTAGATATCATTCGGTTCCCAAGAGTTCGACTTAATCAAACCAGAAATGCTGCTCTTCAAATCAAGGGTATTAAAATGTTGAATGCCGTTCCCAATCATATCAAAGACTGTACCTCTCCCAACTAGTTTAAGAAAAAAAATGTAAAGTGAGTATAATAAGAGTTTTGGTGAACTTTTGGGATTCCTGTGTCTGTGGGTGTGTGTGTGTGTGTGTGTGTGTGTGTGTGTGTGTGTGTGTGTGTGTGTGTGTGTGTGTCTTTGTGTCTTTGTGTGTGTGTGTGTGTGTGTGTGTGTGTGTGTTTTTGTGTGTGTGTGTCTTTGTGTGTGTGTGTGTGTGTCTTTGTGTGTGTCTTTGTGTGTGTGTGTGTGTGTGTCTTTGTGTGTGTGTGTCTTTGTGTGTGTGTGTGTGTGTCTTTGTGTGTGTGTGTGTCTTTGTGTCTTTGTGTGTGTGTGTGTGTGTGTCTGCGTGTGCGTGTGTGTGTGTCTTTGTGTCTTTGTGTGTGTGTGTGTGTGTGTCTGCGTGTGCGTGTGTGTGTGTCTTTGTGTGTGTAAGTGTGTGTGTCTTGGTGTCTTTGTGTGTCTTTGTGTGTGTAAGTGTGTGTGTCTTTGTGTGTGTGTGTGTGTGTCTTTGTGTGTCTTTGTGTGTGTGTGTGTGTGTCTTTGTGTGTCTTTGTGTGTGTGTGTGTGTGTGTCTTTGTGTGTGTGTGTGTGTGTGTGTGTGTCTTTGTGTGTGTGTGTCTTTGTGTGTGTAAGTGTGTGTGTCTTGGTGTCTTTGTGTGTGTGTGTGTGTGTCTTTGTGTGTCTTTGTGTGTGTGTGTGTGTGTGTGTGTGTGTGTGTGTGTCTTTGTGTGTGTGAGTCTTTGTGTGTGTAAGTGTGTGTGTCTTGGTGTCTTTGTGTGTGTGTGTCTTTGTGTGTGTGTGTGTGTGTGTGTGTCTTTGTGTGTCTTTGTGTGTGTAAGTGTTTGTGTGTGTGTGTGTGTGTGTGTGTGTGTGTCTTTGTGTGTCTTTGTGTGTGTAAGTGTGTGTGTCTGTGTGTCTTTGTGTGTGTGTGTGTCTTTGTGTCTTTGTGTGTGTGTGTAAGTGTGTGTGTCTTCATGTGTGTGACTTTGTATGTGTGTGTGTGTGTGTCTTTATGTGTGTGACTTTGTATGTGTGTGTGTGTGTGTGTGTGTGTGTGTGTGTCTTTGTGGTAGACTCATGATCACCGATCATCCCAACAGACTCCATCATATTCTCTCAGCCCGAAGCCGTGCACCATGGTATGTTGAACAAATATATTCCTCCTCTTCCTCTCCAGCATCATCAATCTCTTCCACTACCTCCTCCATATCTTGATCCACTTGATCTTCCAACGCCTGATCCGCTTCATCCTCCACATCCTCCAAACCTCCCTCCTCCATCTCATCCAACGCCTTCCTCTTTTTAATAATAATCCCATTGTTATAAATATAAAATTTTTGTACTGATTGTGCCAAATATATTTATGTCCGCTTTGTTGTGGAAGATAAGCTATCACTTTAGTTATTTGATAATCGGGTAAAAGTTGTAAATTAAATTTTGCAAGTCTTGGTATTGATATAATCATTTTATTTTCTTTAATTATAGTAAATTCTTGCAATAACTCACAATGCATATGCCATGCAGTGGATAATGATATATGTTTTCTTTCGGACCAATTTTTATCTTTTTCAAAATATTTAATAAGATGCTCAATGATAAGCTCATCATATTTAATTACATCATCAATACAAATGTACATATCAATAGTTTTAAGAGTTTTTTTATTTGCTTTTAATACTTTTTGATAATTTATACAATTATTTATAATATACTCCCTTAATGAACTTTCTTTTAAACTTTGGGTAATATCTCTTACCCCATCTAAAAGAAACAACATTAAATACACAACCTCGTTGATAAAAAGTATCATTTTGGTTTTTTCAAATTTAAAAGGGGAATGAGTTCTAGAATACACTGAAAGTGAAAAATCCTGATCATCCTCTTCATATAAAATATTTTGATTATGAATTTGCGTGAAAAATCTTTCATACCAGACAAATTTATTATCAGCTGTTAGTCCTGACATGTCATAAATTTTATGATATATTAATTGACTTCTGCTAAGATTGTTTGGATAAGTAAAAGTAATATGAGAATCATCGATATTATTATTATAATATAATTTATCAGCTATAAATAATTGTCTTGTTAGATTAAATCTCAGGGGAAAATAATATAATCCAGGGGTTTTTTTAATGTTAAACTTCTCATTATTTATATGTTCGATTTGTATGTTAATTGAAAGTTTATCCTTTTTATTCATCTTTTTTTTATACAAAAACATATACACCCACAAATTCACACTCAAACACAAAAAACACACACCCAAAACACACACATAAAGACACACACACTTACACACACACATACACAAAGACACACGCACATACACACACACTTACACACACACACAAAGACACAAAGACACACACACACACACAAAGACACAAAGACACACAAGAGGTTCCAGGAGGTCTTCACAATAGAACAGGGTGAGGTCACTGTGCTAGGAGAAAGGGAGGTAAACCAGGCGGCCTTGGAGGAGTTCGAAATTACGAGAGAGGAGGTCAAGAGACACCTGCTGGATCTGGATGTTAGAAAGGCTGTTGGTCCAGATGGGATCTCACCATGGGTACTGAAAGAGTGTGCAGAGGCACTTTGCCTGCCACTCTCCATAGTGTATAGTAAGTCACTAGAGACGGGAGACCTACCAGAAATATGGAAGACGGCGAATGTGGTCCCAATATACAAAAAGGGCGACAGACAAGAGGCACTGAACTACAGGCCAGTGTCCTTGACTTGTATACCATGCAAGGTGATGGAGAAGATCGTGAGAAAAAACCTGGTAACACATCTGGAGAGAAGGGACTTTGTGACAAATCGCCAACATGGATTCAGGGAGGGTAAATCTTGCCTTACAGGCTTGATAGAATTCTACGATCAGGTGACACAGATTAAGCAAGAAAGAGAGGGCTGGGCGGACTGCATTTTCTTGGATTGTCGGAAAGCCTTTGACACAGTACCACATAAGAGGCTGGTACATAAGCTGGAGAGACAGGCAGGTGTAGCTGGTAAGGTGCTTCAGTGGATAAGGGAGTATATAAGCAATAGGAAGCAGAGAGTTACGGTGAGGGGTGAGACCTCCGATTGGCGTGAAGTCACCAGTGGAGTCCCACAAGGCTCTCCCAGAGGGTATCGATTCATTTCTCTCAATGTTTGCGACAATCCTGGAGTATGCAGCCCCAGCATGGAGTCCATATCTAGTCAAGGATAAGACTAAACTGGAAAAGGTTCAAAGGTTTGCCACCAGACTAGTAATCGAGCTGAGAGGTATGAGCTACGAGGAGAGACTACGGGAATTAAACCTCACTTCGCTGGAAGACAGAAGAGCTAGGGGGGAGGGACATAATCACCACATTTATGACAGAGTCCGATAGGCTCATGAATCTGTACACCTGTTGATTGACGGTTGAGAGGCAGGACCAAAGAGCCAGAGCTCAACCCCCACAAACACAACTAGGTGAGTACAACTAGGTGAGTACACATACAAAGTCACACACATAAAGACACACACACACAAAGACACAAAGACACACACACACACAAAGAGACACACACACACACAAAGACACACACACACACACACACACACAAAGACACACACACACAAAGACACAAAGACACACACACACAAAGACACAAAGACACACACACACACACTTACACACACAAAGACACACACACTTACACACACAAAGACACACACACAGATGAGTCACAGAGATGTTAGGAAGTTTTCTTTTAGCGTGAGAGTAGTGGGGAAATGGAATGCACTTCAGGAACAGGTTGTGGAAGCAAATACTATTCATAATTTTAAAACCAGGTATGATAGGGAAATGGGACAGGAGTCATTGCTGTAAACAACCGATGCTCGAAAGGCGGGATCCAAGAGTCAATGCTCGATCCTGCAAGCACATATAGGTGAGTACATATAGGTGAGTACACACACACAAAGACACACACACACACACAAAGACACACACACACACACACACACACACACACACACACACAAAGACACACACACACACACACACAAAGACACACACACACAAAGACAAACACACACACACACACACACACATTCTGACACACAAAACGCATTCTCACACAGGAATCACACACACACACAAAGACACACACACACACACACACACACACACACACACACACACACACACACACACACACACACACACACACACACACACATATTCTGACACATAAAACGTACTCTCACATAGGAATCATACACACACACACACACATATATTCTGACACATAAAACGTATTCTCACACAGGAATCACACACACATTCTCACAAATACACACACACACACACACACACTCATTCTTACACACACACACACACACAAAGACACAAAGACACACACACAAAGACACACACAAAGACACACACACACACACACACACACACACACACACAAAGACACAAAGACACACACACACACTATTGAAAATCCTCTCGTTGGCTCCGCCCACTTCACCCGTGATTGGTGCTCCATCAAGCCAATCACAGCAGACCGGCCGCACAGTTACCACGACTCACATACCAAACACTTAATTGTTTTTAAACAGTAAAATTAACTCTTTTTTAATACTTATTTAAAAAAGAAAGAATAGCTCATGACAGAATTGATGATAAAAGAAATTGACCATGGTCTTCAGCCTTTTATTCACATCACCCAAAGTTTGGTTGATGAAAATAAATCTTTTTTAAATACAAATAAGTATCTGACAGATTTGACAGAAAACATTAAATTGTCAAATCTTCATCACCCAGCCAAATCTTTTATTAATTCTATCAATGAAAACCTAAATTTTAAATCCCAAAATGATTTTAATAAAATTATGAAAAATATTTTGCATGGTGATGTAGAATCCCCTATTCTAAATATTATAGAAAACAAAGCTCTTAAACAACATATGTTAAAAAAATACCCATTTAAACTCTATGAAGAACACATTAACAATGTAAATAAACTTGCCCAAGATCTTGGGTTTGAAAACGAAACTCAATTTCTTGAATATTTAGAAAGTAATCCTTCACCAACTGATTCCAAATTAACTAAAATTTTTAACACTATGACCAAATGGGCTGGTAAACATAAAAGTTTGATATTGAAATCTGCGATATTATTAGGTGTAGGTGTTGCTTTTCTTGAATATTTGAACAAATACAATCGGAAGAACAGTGGTTGTTTTAGATACCATGTTGGAAAAGGACATTCCCTAAAAAAAGAAGTATATTTGACCAGATTTTGTAAATTCCCTATCAATCGGGTTGATTATATTAACTATGACATACTAAATGATAATACTCATCCATTGTTCAATAAAAAAGTCTGGAACTGTCAATTTGATATTCCAAATTCTGCAGAAACCCAAAACATATTAAATTTGGGCTGTAAGGGAATATGTTGTCCCCATAACTACAATTATCTTTCACAATTTGTCAAGGGTTATGAACCTATTTCTAATTTAGAAAATAAAGAAATATTTTATATATATAAATGTGAACAGGGAACAATTTTAAGAAATATTGCCGAAATTTTAGGAGATGGTATTGGTGAAGTGATTCAAGGCATTGGGCAATCTGATATATGGCAATTTATATTGAAATCAATTAAAAATATTGGCTGGGTTATACTTTTAATTTTATTATTAATAATAATGTTAGGCCCATTGATAATGGTGATCAAATAGCGACATATGAGTGCACTAATGGGTGGTGTAGTGTATGGTGCATTGATGTAATAATATACAATATTTACTCACTGAGCTTATTTGCAAAGAAAATGTTTAACTACCATTGCAACATTCATTAACATATTTCATAAATAATTCTCGAGGTAACCCACCATATTCATATGCAATGTATATGAAGGATATACCCCAGGGGACCTCTGTTATATGTCCATCAATATTTCGTAAAATTTTCCATGATTTTAAATTTTCTTTTTCCTTTTCTAAAAAGGAAATTTTATATTGAACTTCAACACTGTAATGGGAATAAATTTCTGATGATTGTGGTAGCGGTGGTTGTGGTGGTGGTGGTGGTGGTGGTGGTGGTAGTGGTGGTGGCGGTGGTGGTGGTGGTGGTGGTGGTGCTAATTGATAAAAATATTTTGAAGGAAAATCATAAACGTAACATGAAGAAGGTGGAATTACATAAATTGAATGTGGCACTGAAGTCATATAATAAGGTACAATCATATATTGAGTTGTTTGTAATGGTATTTGTGGAATGGTTGGTTGATAATAATAATCATTTCGATGACACCCATATTCTTCACAACCACCACCACTATTCCAACTTTCAGCATCACCATTTACTCCAGCTTCCACCATGATTCCTCTCAGTATTCTGGTAAATGAATTCTCAAATTTCTTTATTATATTGATCAATATTAAAAAAATAAATAAATACTCTTAACATTTTCATAATGAAAACTGTTACTGTCTCTGATATTGCAATTGCAACTTACATAGTACATCGTATATCACAACGAAAAACAATGGAGATTCTTCAACAAAGAAATGGAAGTAAGTATTTTAAAAATATTATCATTAAGAATATACCATGGAAAAATATTCCTCCCAATTTCCCCAAAGCTTTCTTAGATGAAAATCCTAACGACTTTGAAGTTAAATTCACAACGCTAGGTTGTAACATGCTAAAATGTTATTATGATGTAAAAACTGCTTGTCAGCCCGGATCTGGATCAGCTATTTTAATAAACGAACGTGAATATGCCTGTAGTGAAGCATGTTATGCTGTTCATAATGAGGTCCTTGAATTTCTTCAAGAAAGATTTGGTAATGATTTAAAATCTATTCTAAACAATACAGAAACAGACAATCATTATTTCTCGAAACCTATTCCCGTTGAAACTTGGTCGATTAATGTCAAGGAATCTAACGAAAATTATTGTGGTGTACAGTTGTCTGCACTTAAAACATTGGCTCTAAGACCTTCAAGTCGATGGAGTCCTTCTAATGAAAACGATTTACAATCTTATCAAAAGAACCCCATTGCCTATGCCAAGAATACAAATACATATCAACTGAGAAAAGCTGTTGCTGGCTTAATCGATGCTCCACCATTGACATGGAATATTCAGCAACAGAATATAAACTTTAACTCAATCTATTGTAAATTCTTTCATAAATACTACGATAGCCAGTCAGATCAATGCCATAGTCATGTCCACCGCCAGATATTAGGTTTTATATTTGGCAATCAAGTTATCAACCAATTAACCGATGGTGAATTAGTGGACTTACTTAATCCAACATCAGGAATGAGTATGATTCTTATGGATAAATTGAACAAACAAAATTATATGGATGTTGACAGAGGTTATATTGAAACAGTTGTTCCACAGTCAATACTCGAAAAAGAACAATTTGTTGACGAAGCGGATATAGTAGTATCCTCCGAAAATGTATCATTTATTGAACAGTATACTACTACAACTACTAATTTCATAGATGTTATAATAACACGTTTAGAATCTGAGTTTTCCGATTTATTATCATTAATAAAAGATGAGGCTATTACTATAACCGAAATTGAAGTTACAACTCGAGTGCCTAAGATAATTTCAAGACTGTTAAAATATTTCTCCGAAAACATTCTTCATGATGCTCTTCAAGAATTATTATCTGTAATTATGGTAGAAGCTTCATCTCAACAAATGATTATTCAACTTTTGGCGATGATCATTCGATCATCTATGGTTGAAATGAGCATTCAATTTTCAATACGGCTTTTATCCGTTTTATCTTCGTCTTTATCCCTTGTTTTATCTGTGGGATTAGTGTTGTTACCATTAGAATTATATTTATCAATAGGTAATATTGGTGGGTACAATAATGAAATAACTCATGCTGCATTAGAAAACCTTCGCCATAAAATAATTAATCAATTGTTAGAACAAGATATAAACTTTGGACAATATATTAAATTGGGGCCTCCACAGTCTATAACCACACCACAAATAACACCAGATATGATATATTTATCTGCCATAAATGAAATAATACGCATTTATCCCCAATGTATAAACATAATTGGTATGGAAGGAACTACCACAAATTCTTTAGAAGAGAACAAGATGATTTTAAGCCTGCTTAGTCAGTTTGATGTAAACAGCCTTGGTCAAGCAATTACTCACAAGATTAATTCTAAAACCTATGATAGAGATTCTAAAGTGATAGATATGAGTAATTATATCATTAATGAAGCTAAATATAAACATTATCCCATTCAAACTGCAGATTTGGAATTACAAGAAGTAGAAAATTTAATTTCAAATTCTAAAAGGGATATATTAATTTTATGTTTAGCTTTGATATTTTTAATTGTCAGTCTGTTCCTCTTTCTCTTCAAGAAGCAACTTTATTCTTTTTATACACTAGGCATAAGTAATTGTTTTTATATATATTGGTCTCTTTCTACAGCTTGGTTAAATTAAAAGCCATAATAAAAATATTATATGAGTGTGTGTGTGTGTGTGTGTGTGTGTGTGTGTGTGTGTGTGTGTGTGTGTGTCTGTGTATGTGTGTGCATCCGGTGGTATTCTGAGGCCCCAAAATAACAACTTGGACCATTTTTATATAAAGAGCTTCACACCAACAGAGAGATCAGACAAGACTCAATTCGTCTCGTTGATAGAGCCGGTGCCTGTCTGGGTGTACGTCTTTATGCTGAGTCCAGTCCCATTCCCTTTTTTAATTCTACTAACTCCAAACGTTTTAATGAGTAAATGTCCTCCATTGTACAAGGTGAGCTTGTCATATGTGGCAAAGACCTCGATCCCCTTCACATATTAAACATATGGAATGGTATCCGTATGGATAGTTCCCTTCCCAAAATTAGCATGTCATTGTTCACTCTGAACAAAATCGACCCAAATGAGTTTCCCTTAACTCAATCTACCCCAGACCTTTCTCCCCCCCCAAAAAAACACCAACATCAAAAAGACATCATCAGATGATAATGATCTTAACCCACCCTTCAAGAAAAGAAAGAAAAATGCCATCAGAAGTAGGTTTGGAATGGTGAACCGAGACGATGAAGATTCATCTGAAGATTCATCTGAAGATTCATCTGAAGATTCATCTGAAGAATCATCTGAAGATTCATCTGAAGATTCCTCCTCGGAATACTCTGATGAGGGGTCCCTCTCATTGATCAAGTAAGTAATGACATTTCACATAAATATTGGTGTTGGCGTTATGGTGTGTTAACTCAATTGCTCCCTGAAGTCCATTGGGCCAAATATTATATACAGTATCGGATAACATAATACTCGCCGGAGCTTCGAGACCTGAGCTCTTCGTCGCTGGCCACTAGATTGTCCTCAATGAATAAAAAGGATGTGATAGCTCCTTACTCCCTCAGTCTACCTCGTAGTTCACGCCCAGTGACAACATGTGTTTAAATCCTTGAAGAAATCCATTCAGTATAGTGAGTGAAGTCGTATTCTCGTCGTTCCTTCTTAAGGGTTATAGTATTAATTTGTTTTTTTTTTGTTTTGTTTTTTGTGTGTGTGTAATTTTTGTAATTTTTTGGATGAATAATTGTCTAAAATTTAATTTTATGGAATGCCTAGGGATGTAAAAATTACAATGTAAAATTTACCAGCAATGAATATTGTTTCTCAATGATCATAGTTTTTTTTTTTTTTTATAGTTTGGATGTTTATAGACTAATTTAATAATGGTCTGATTGTAACAACCTAAAAAAATTTCAGGACCCCAGTACTAAGCGGCTCATCAATCATCTGAACATGGCGCATGTTGGACCTGACACACAGTCCTCTTCCAACCCAAGAAACTGTCACTCAGGCAGTTGTCTAGAGGCTGGGTTTGTGCCCCGGGGCAGTGACAATGGACAACAGCAACCATCTCAACATAACATTTCTCAGTCCCAACATACTCAAGGGCACATCAAAGATGTCGCTGGTGGATGCCATGAAGGCATGGACGATGGGGCAATGGGCGAGACGAAGGGACAAAAAGTGTGTGAATGTGGCACTGTGGGGGGGGAGGCTCTCGTCTCCTGGCGATGCCCACATCAACACACTCTTGAGTGGTTAGATGAACAATCCCATCAACAACAACAAAAAATACAGCAACAACATCAAAAAAATAACATTTTGGGGAGTAGGGATGATGAAAGAGATGCAGATTCTGCCCAGACCACTAGTAATGAAAAGAAGGTTCGTTCTCCACGTTTCAGTGACTATTGTGAGGGTCAGTCAGCTCCATCCAACACTCAGGCTAATCCCAAGGTTGTAAGCATTGACTCGTCGTTTTACCAGTTCCTGAAGTTGGCACCCCCCGGTTTAGCCTACTACCCTCCTCTTAACAATGATCATGCAATGACAGCAGATGGAAATGAGGTTGATGATGTACAACCGATCGATCTCTCCCTTAAATCTAAATCATCAGCATCGCCAAAACTAACCTCTGTACAGTCAGCTCCATCCAACACTCAGGCTAATCCCAAGGTTGTAAGCATTGACTCGTCGTTTCTTAACAATGATCATGCAATGAGAGCAGATGGAAATGAGGTTGATGATGTACAACCGATCGATCTCTCCCTTAAATCTAAACCATCAGCATCGCCAAAACTAACCTCTGTACAGTCAGCTCCATCCAACACTCAGGCTAAGTCCCTGAAGTTGGCACCCCCCGGTTTAGCCTACTACTCTGCTCTTAACAATGGTCATGCAATGAGAGCAGATGGAAATGAGGTTGATGATGACGAACACAGATTCATATGTGATATTTGCCAAAAAGTATATAAGCGAAAAGAAGCCTTAACAGAACACCGTCGACTCCATACAGGGGAGAAGCCTTTTGAATGTGACAAGTGTTTCAAGAGGTTCTCTTACAGGGGTTCCCATTCTAGACATAAACAGAAACACTGTCCAGTTTTACACTGTTTTACTTTCTTCAAGTTCATCCAGGAGTTCTCGTCTAATAACACTTTTAAGGGACCTATTTGATAAGTCCCATCATAAGATTAATTTCATATATTCTATCTCGTTTAATTCTTTCCGCATGTTGAGAACTTTGTATAGGACGCTTCATTTTGTATTTTTTCCAGTCTATCAATACTTTTGCCATTCTGCAGGACCAAAGCTGGTACATGATAGTCTATCAGAGACCTTTATACGCTAAATACATCATTCTTACTATTCTAATATTAACACCATATTTCGGGCTGTACCCCACTACAGTTCTGAGAGCCTTGAGTCTGTCTCTACATTGTTGATGTAACTTATTGATTGCAGTTGAGGTACAAGGGACAGAGACTCCAAGGTATTTGAAAGAAGAGACATAGTCTATTGGTATGTCCCATCACTTAACCTATTTTCACTAATTGTAATATTTTTGGTATAAAAATTAGTACTTGCAAACTCAAAATATATGCAATAAGTCCTAAATCAGGCTTAATATATAAGATCAACGAAAAATGTTGTTTTTAATATAAATTATAAAAATCAATGTGTTTTCATAATAATAAATATCCCATTGGAAACTGGAAACAATTTCAATATTGAAGGGTTGGTTAGGTACTGTTACTAAAAGTATAATAGACTCAAAAGCTACACGAAAAACAACGTAGAAATAAATCACCATCGGAATCTTTCACGCAATCCCAAAAGGAATTAAATTTGGTTACAGATTCATTAATTAAAATGGGGGATTGGTAAACCCCACCGGAAGAAGATGGTTCCCTCCTCCTAATCTTGCAGTAACCATAAAATTTATTTCGTGTCATAATACAGTATGAAGGATCAGACTCTTATAATCAGTGAAAATTTTGATGAACCTAGTGGGTGTAGCTAGTGTGTGTAGCTGTTGGGTGTGGCTTGTGTGTGTGGCTGTTGTGTTTAGCTAGTGTATGTAGTTAGCTGTTGGGTGTAGCTAGTGGGTGTAGCTAGTGTGTGTGGCTGTTGTGTTTTGTAGCTAGCTGTTGGGTGTAGCTAGTGGATGTAGCTAGTGTGTGTAGCTGTTGGGTGTGACTTGTGTGTGTGGCTGTTGTGTTTTGTAGCTAGCTGTTGGGTGTAGCTAGTGGGTGTAGCTAGTGTGTGTAGCTGTTGGGTGTGGCTTGTGTGTGTGTGTGTGTGTGTGTGTGGCTGTTGTGTTTAGCTAGTGTATGTAGCTAGCTGTTGGGTGTAGCTAGTGGGTGTAGCTAGTGGGTGTAGCTGTTGGGTGTGACTTGTGTGTGTGGCTGTTGTGTTTTGTAGCTAGCTGTTGGGTGTAGCTAGCTGTTGGGTATAGCTAGTGGGTGTAGCTAGTGTGTGTAGCTGTTGGGTGTGGCTTGTGTGTGTGTGTGTGTGTGTGGCTGTTGTGTTTAGCTAGTGTATGTAGCTAGCTGTTGGGTGTAGCTAGTGGGTGTAGCTAGTGTGTGTAGCTGTTGGGTGTGACTTGTGTGTGTGGCTGTTGTGTTTTGTAGCTAGCTGTTGGGTGTAGCTAGTGGGTGTAGCTAGTGTGTGTAGCTGTTGGGTGTGGCTTGTGTGTGTGTGTGTGTATGTGTGTGTGTTTGTGTGTGTGTGGTTGTTGTGTTTAACTAGTGTATGTAGCTAGCTGTTGGGTGTAGCTAGTGGGTGTAGCTAGTGTGTTTAGCTGTTGGGTGTAGCTAGTGTGTTTAGCTGTTGGGTGTGGCTGGTATGTGTGGCTGGTAGGTGCAGCTTGTGAGTGCAGCTTGTGAGTGCAGCTTGTGGGTGCAGCTTGTGGGTTTAGCTGGTGTGTGTAGCTTGTCATGCGACCAGTGGGACGAGGGTCACCAATGGTCGGTGGGGGTCAACGCCTTTGAAAGTGTTCTATGTTGCTTTTATTGGACAGAATAAACAAAATGTGAAAACTAATAAAATTTATAGAAAATCTAACAAAATTCAAAAGTATATAATAATTTGAAACATTACGAACAAAAAAAAAAGTGAGGTACCACTTGAGGCACCCATTCTCAGTCTGTATCCTTCTGGGACCCAGTGCATTAAACTTCCACACCCACACCCACACCCACACCCACACCCACACCCACACCCACCACCCACACCCACATCACATACCACACCCACATCACATACCACACCCACTACAGCCACACCAACCTATCACACCCACTCCAGCCAACCCAACATCCACACCAGCCAATCACACCCACACTACACCCACACCAATCTACCACAAGCCAATCACACCCACTACACCCACACCCACCCACGCCAAACCCTCAACCCACAACACCCACACCAACCATCCACACCAGCCAATCACACCCACACTACACCCACACCAATCTACCACAAGCCAATCACACCCACACTACACCCACACCAATCTACCACAAGCCAATCACACCCACACCCACACTAGCCAACCCCACCCATGCCAAACCCTCAACCCACAACACCCACACCAACCATCCACACCAGTCAATCACACCCACACTACACCCACACCAACCCACCACACCCTCTACACCCACACCACCCACATCACATCCTCTACACCCACACCACCCACATCACATCCACACCAGCCAATCACACCCACCACACCCTCTACACCCACACCAACCCACCACACCCTCTACACCCACACCACCCACATCACATCCTCCACACCAACCCACCACACCCTCTACACCCACACCACCCACATCACATCCACACCAGCCAATCACACCCACCACACCCTCTACACCCACACCAACCCACCACACCCTCTACACCCACACCACCCACATCACATCCACACCAACCCACCACACCCTCTACACCCACATCACATCCACACCAGCCAATCACACCCACCACACCCTCTACACCCACAACACGCCATCACACCCACCACACCCACTCTACCCACAAAACTCCGCCACATCCACTACACCCATACACCCCTAAGACGATCACAGCTTTCACTACCACCCCCAGCCACCCCACTCCAGCTACAC